>NW_023339740.1:26959807-26979547 GCF_004916995.1 Morone saxatilis | reverse complement strand
TGGTCGATTCTTCCAGAAGTACATATTTGTAGCTATATACAGCTAAAATTTGTAGCTACAAATAATATGTTTGGATAAACCCATTAAAATCATTAATGGCACAAATGTATTTATTATATGTCACAAAAGCCACTGGTTGACTGGCTGAATACATTGCATAATGCTAAAATTGAAAGGGTTAAACATTGGACTGTTGTCCAGTTTTTAGAAGATATTATAGTCTTAATAGGATGCTGCCAAATGAAACAATAGTGACTCTTTTCTTTAATTAATCAATAGCATTTAAAACAAATGTTGGTACTGGTTTTTTTACAAAGAGGTAACTTAATGGGGAAGCAAGGATTCACAAAACTGCATCCTCCTACAGTTTAGAAATACTGAAAAATGAACTTCAGTAATAAATTTCACTAAATGGATATCCAGCATTTGGAAAATGAACCCCTTCAAGTGCTCATGACACCTAATATATCAAAGGAACAATTAAAAAGCAGTATTTTTTTGCTCAAGAGTTCACCAAAAGTACCGTCGCTTTGCCTCACTCCATTCGTCTCATCTCGTGTCTCTCAGTAATGACATCTCCTCTCAAACTCATCAGGGGAAGCTCTTATCCCCCCACACCCCCCCTAAAGAAACAACGTATCCACCACGCATCGCTCATTATCGGCACATCAAATGGCCTGCAATTAACGTCGCCGGGGGCACAAAGTAGTCCATGATTCTTGCCGCGGTCGGCACCCGGCTGGGTAACCTTAGTGCTTAATGAACTGCTGCCGTGACATTCATTAAAGAAGGATTATGTCGTGCTCATTGCCACTTACAATATGCAAGGAATTTGTCATTTAAACGAGTCCATTAACGGGATGAATGTGTTATAGGTGGAGGTGTGGAGAAGGAGGGAGGAGGAGAATGAGAAGGCCTCTCTCATCTCACAAGTCTCGTTTCTGTCTGTTCCTTCTTCTTCTCCTCCTTCTCGCCTTTTGTCACGTCCATCGTTTCCTTCCTTCCCCGTCCCCGCCCTCATCTTCCCTCCATTCTCTCTCCACATCTTCATCTTTTCCATTTGGCTTTCCTTTCTTTGCTCACCTCCTCCTCCTCGTCTCCTGCCCACTTTCTGTCAAAGTGCAGTCAGATAGCCAGGAATAGGCCACTCTAAGCTCCAATCACGCAGGAGGTTTTGAGGCTCCGTCGCCTGTAAATTGGTGTGGAGTAGAGGAAGGTTGAATCTGGGGTTGATGGAAGGAAATGATTATGGGAGAAACTTTGCCAGGCCATTCCTCCTTTTCCGTCTTGCACTTTTCTGTCTCCCTCTAACACCTTCATCTCGCCCTCCCTCTTATTCCTCTGGTTGTTCTTTCTCGTTTCCTTGTTTATTCTTAAACTGTTTCATTTATTTTCCTACTTGTTCTCTTCTCACCCTCTGCTCTGTCTCTGGCTTTATAATCTCTCTGTGATTTTTCATTTCTGTGTCTCTTGGCTGAATTGCTTAAGTACTCAAGGGCAAGTACAGCTCATCATCTGATCCCCCCCACACACACACCACTTTATTATACAGTGACACTGCTTTAATTTCTGCATATCTTTCTCAGTCCTCACACACATAGTATTGCCTGAGTCAGTGGAATGTTAGGGATGAAAAGAGTTGTTGCTTCCACATCTGACCTCTCATTCATTGCTTTCTGAACCGTAGAGGGCTCTACAAATGCAATGGTGCGCACACACACGGGCACAAGCATATTCACAAACATCCACACACAAAGATCATAGATAAAAATGTACAAAAGGAAAAGCAGATTATTATGTGCACTCATATTGCACTGATGTGTAAAGGCACACAGACATACACACGCACAAGAACATACACGCTGTCACACTAATGTACGTGGATGCACGTTGCAGCAGCCCAGTCTACAAAGGAATTCTGCTCATATTGGATGACTCTGCAGTTATGATTTATGTCCAACAAAACATTTAATGTCAGTTCAGGCAATCTGGTTCATTTTAAGGAAGTGAAACAAAAGCTAAGGATTTGCAGGTTGGGGAAGAGGATTCATGTTTGACTTCAATGCAGGAGCCACAAGCTCAGGAGTCCCATCTCAGACAAATCAAGGCTATACTTAATTTATAATGTTTTTACATCCAAGCAGAGATTTCCCTTATGGAGTGAACAGTTATGTTTGGCCTCATTATTTATGGTTTTACTTTCAAGAAAATGTCAGTGGCAATCAATATTTATTACTGTAACCATTATTTAATCTGTCAACAAAGATACTCTACAGTAAACTGAGAGATCGATGTCGTTTGACAGCAAAAAACATATATTTTGGGTGGTTAGTGAAATAAAATCTTAATATAAGTATTTGAGCTTGTGTGTGTTTAAAGTTCTAAAGTACGAATAACTTTTTCATTAGTCATGTTACCAGGAACTTAAACAATTTTATTTAACTCATGTTTAACCATATGCCTTTCTGCAATAGATGTTACTTTTAGAAACAAATGAATCAACCCTTAAGTAGTTCATGATAGACTAGCTGTTTTTGAAAGAAACTTGATAAGTCATTGTTGGGAAGGTATGATTAATGGTCCAAAGGAAAGTAGTATTTGTGCTTTTGTAATTTGCCTTTTGGAGTGACTATGCAGGATCGAGCAGTTTTTCAGTGACACAAACAGGCGTATAGGCGGCTTCGTGATAGGTCACTGAGAAACACACCCACTCACTGGCCAGTGTGCACTAACAGCCAAATACAACAGACACGTGTACAAGCACACACACAGGCGAAAACACTGAACGTCCAGCACATGCAGTACTTACACAGCCTTCAAGTGTTTGCTCACAGAAACAAGTACACACATACACATGCCCGCATTATAGCCAGTGCTTGTGCACACACACACACAAAAACACACACAACAGCCCCACTGCATGCCATTCGTGCACCGGATGTCCGACACAAAGTTTAAGTAGAATTGTTGGTGGATTGAGGAGGAGTTTTTATATTGACTTGAGAAAAAGCAGTGTGAGATGATTTTTATATGACTCAACTGGAGCTAATAAAATAATTCAAAATGATGCGTTACTGATACACATTAGTGATTGTTCATCTGCAAAAGCACCGAGCAATGCACTGATGTGAAACACGCTTGCTTGTACGTACTGTGAGAAACTTGATTAATGGGTCGCTCTGTTCTGACAGTTTGTGGGAAAGAGTAGCGATTTCTCAAGATGTTAGTGTTTTGTTAACTACACACTTTCTGAAAAAGGTCAAAATAAGGTTCTGCAATGAGTGAAAAAGAGATCTATTGGGCCAGAAATGAATCGCATAAATGGAATATAATATTCATACTTTGTGTTTTCATTAGTTTATAATCACCTTAAAGTCGGCTCTGTTTTCCATTACTTGAGAATGACCCTTCACATCTACAGAAAGAGCGGGTCTACTAATTCTGTAGATGTGAAGGGTCATTCTAGTGGGTGCGGTGCTACTGCAACTGCCACTTTGAAGCACATTTGACAAAGTAAACACTGACTCTGGAGAAGGCCTTTCTTTTCTCGTTTTTCATGCGTTTTCACGACCGCTGTAGGTTCTCCTACACACGGAAGGAAAGGGGGAAAGGCTAGTATTTAGTTGCATTCTGCAACCTCACCGCTAGATGCCACAAAATCCTACACACTGGACCTTTAAAACCAAAAATAGCAATATGAAAGTATATCTTCAACCTTAACCATGAATACAACTAAAACACCCTACACCTTCTAAGTGATAACTTTTAAACATTTTTCTATAAGAGGAATATAAACACACAAAGTTGTCACATGGAATAGCTAATTGCATGGGGATCTACATTTGGGTCAGCCAGCTTTTTCTCTCAGCTACCATTGTCAGAGAAAATGTATTACGAGATTTACTGCTGGTGAGTCGCACATATGGGAATCCCTCACATAAAATAGCTTTTTGCATGCTGTAATGGCTTTCTCTTACCATATGGAGAGCTGACCCTTTGACCTGTACTGCTGATACCAGATAGAAAATAGAACCATGCCCTTCTTTTTTTCCCCTTTGTATTGCATTACAGCAATATGGCTAACCGAGCAAGGGCCACACTGGAACAGAATGTGTTGTTTTTGGAATTCAAGGGAAATTCTGTGAACACTGAATGCTTTGACATGTGGTTGTAGTGCATTTCAGCCAAAAATGTACTAATTTATCTGTTGACTGTTTGATAGGACTGTGCTGCTGAGTGTCAGGTAATTTGCTTTGGTAATCATTTAAGTGATACTCAATACACCATTTCCAAGAGAATGATTTACTAGACAATTTACCAGTTAGCAGCTGCCAAGTCAAAAATTGAACACATCCTAAGGAAGAAGGTCTATGGAAATGCTTTAGCATCCATTGCACTACCTTATATGTTAGACTACAAGCACTGATGAGAGAGAACAAGACAATCCTCTGATCTGCTCCTTCAATAGCAAAATAACTAACTAATAAGCCATTACTGCACACAGGCATGATATTTACCACAGAGAGCTGCAGTTACATATTATAACTATTATAGTTATAAAGAAACCATTTAGAGCTATTTTGAAAAATAAAGGAAACCCACTGTGTTTATTGGCTCTCCTTGGATTTCACTGCAACCCCCAGATCAACAGATAGCACTTAGGGCATAATGTTTTTCAAGGTTACATCATGCTTTGCAGTCTGCTAGTGGATCAAGATATATTTGTGTTATCCTTAGTGGGAAAGTACAGGTCACACATAAAAGGAAAATGCTCGTTAAAAAGTAATTCATGTAATTCCCTTAATCTGCAAGGTCTCAGTCAATATTTGTGTACATGAGTTGCTCTTAAACCACAAAGGTCACAAAGCTGTTGATTTCATTTGTGTTTCACGTTCTTTAAAGGCCTCTCTACAGACAAAGTAAAAATATATTTATTTTCTTATAGGCAAATGTTTATAATTGAAAGTGATATTTTAGGAAACACTACTCTTATTAAAGTGGCTCTTAATGTCAGCTTTTTATGATAACACAATAGAGGGAATCTGGCATTAGTAAAGTACAAGGCAGGTTTTCCTCATCCAGGGTTGTGAAATTCTAAAAAATCAATTTTGCATGACACTGAAGCAGTGTACATGGAATTTTTTGCGGAAATCCATTATCTCTCTTGAATGACTAAATTATATTTGGATTTTTATCAGTGTACTTCAATGACAGATGTAAATTACAGCTCTTGTAAGATGCACTTGTCTGAACCATTCCATTGATAATGTCCTACAATGTGTACAGCAACTGTCAAAGGGAGAACTGAAACAGGTGCTGTGTCTGCAGTTTGGTCTAGTTTGGTAAATATGAGATTTCTGGAACACTAAAGATACAGATCTACACTGAATGCTCACTATGCTGATAAATGACCTTGTGCTGTCAGAAATCATGCTGGTTGGGCTGAACCTGCTCCTCCTCCCCAGATTAAATGGTCCTGTTTTAGAGTGACTAAAACCAATGGCGGCCCTAAACAACCTGTATAGCCCAAAATGTCCTAGTTAATCACCAGTAAGTTCCCCTTTAATGGCTGACAAAGTGTAAATACCAGCGGTAATGTCCATTTATCCAAAACATTCTGTGATTAATAACATATCCAGGCTGCTAACAAAAACAAACAGTGCTTCCTTTATTCACTTCTTGTAATGGATTTTTCATTAGTCTATTTCTTGTGATACATTTACCAGTGCTTAATGACCACCTGATAACAAATACTTCAATACAACTTGGTCATGTGATATTTCCTGAATTAACATTCATAGCATTTTACATTGTTTCAGTCTATTGAAGGCAGCAGTGCTTTCTGTATGCAGTGATCATACTCACATTAAAATGAGACACACTAATTATCATTTCCAGTATGCTGAGGTTCATAGAACATTTCTGACTTCTGGAGGTAGTTGTAAGGCAATACATGCAGGACAAGACAGTAAAAAACTGCTTTATGGTGGTACTTCTGCAAGCTCTGGTGAATTTACCAGTTGATGTCAGATTGTAATGGCTTGCTGTCGTTTCTGCCATCTGGTGTCTCAGTGGACTTAAAACTGAAGGTAGAAAAGGTAGAACTCAATATAGCCAACACAAAATGGCCAACAGATGGGAGTTGTGACATGTGAACAGTGAACGGGAGAAAAAAATCCTAAGAATACAACCACACTCAATGGACACCTCATCAGCGGTCACACGATTACAGTTACCATTATATATAGCCACTGTAGAAGCCCCACATGTTACCAAAGTACTGAATGTCAACCTCTCCCCAATGAATAATATCGCCTGTCCTTGCTTTGCTCTAATTGCTCTGGAGAAAAAAAAATCTTACCTTTTTTTCTTGATTTCTAATTTAAAGCTGTTCCAACAGTCAGTTATTGGGTCTCCCCATTTGTTACTTGGAATGTTAGTGATCTTGCAAATTAAGCATCTTTTACTGTCCAAAACAACTGGATGTGGGACTGGGTAAGCCTATGGTAATGTAAATCAGTCAGTACTGTTAGTGTGGTTTTACAGAACAATTGATATCAATATTTGCACTTGATGACAAATTATAATATAAAATGTATCTTTTTAGATACTGTGGTTGATCTGGTGCCAGTACAGTTTTAATATAAAAAATGAATTTGATTTTACAGTATGATGTACTGTATGAGATACAGGTAGAGATTGACTGTCTGAAATTATTTACGCTGGATGCCCTTCCCTATTCAACCCTCTTCATTTATCTGGGTTTTGTATCAGAAATTAGTGGCTGATGAACATTGCAGGGTTCAGTATCTTGCTCAAGGACACCTAACCATCTGGGTAAGAGGTAGTGGGAATCAAACTGCCAACCCTGTGACCAGCAGACAACCACCAACGAGGTCTACCACCTGAGCCATCTCTGCCCCACAGATCGATGAGTCCATTATCCATGTAGCTTGTTACCTAATTCTGACTCACCATAGAACCAAAAATTACACACAGTAGGTCTTTATTTTTACTTATAGGATCAAAAATATATTTTATCTTAAATAAAGACAAATCAACAACCATGAAACAGACAATTAAAAGCAGTGGTATAACTATAAATTAGAAGTTTAACCATTGCCTTAATGGTCTACGCTATAATTTGCTCAAAGCAATGGTATATGGCTGCTCAACAAGTTAGACTGTTAAAAATATATGATTAAACGCAAAAATGTAGTTTGAACTTTTGGATATGGCAATGCATTAAACACAATGCTCATCCTCGTGTGGCCATTTTGTCTCTTTTGTGTTTTTCACTGTATGTTATAAAGAAATATAGTTCTCTTATGCTTGCAGTTCTCACCATAAATAATCTCCCTGACAGTAATTTTTGTGATGTATGTTTGTTTGTTAATGTGTGATTGTGTGGGTGCTGCACATGGGTTTACACATTTTTATGTGTGTCTATATGTGTAAATATACCTGTGTGCGTGCATGTTCCTGTCCGTGCTTACGTATGTGCCTTTACGTGTATTTTTGTTTGCGTCCGTGTGTTCACACCACCGTAGGAAGTTGGCGAAGAAGCAGAAGGAGACTGCCAGCAGCTCCACCCAGCAGAGGGAGATGGGTCCAGTCACCACAGCTGATAAGAGCACCACTAAAGTCAGCACCCTGCACAAAGACGACCCCTTCTCCACCTCCAACCAGGACCTCAATGGATTCAGTAAGTCAAAATCCTCTGTGCTTTTGGTGCATCCTAAATCTACCAACTGGCACCATCATGGAGATCCTTCAGAGAATATACTGTCCAAATTGAATCCCTAAATATATAACCATGGTAGAATACAGCAAAGCGAATTTGCCTTATGTAATAAATTTAGCTGTAAGTTAACTTTTGTCTCACTTAGCAAAGTTTCTTTTGCCCTTGTCTCAACTCAAAAAGACACATATACTGTGTCTCTGTGCCATTAATCATTTTGTCAGATTCATTTATTCAAATAGTGGACATCTCATTTTACAATAAAACTCTCCATATGTTCCTCTTTCACCAATATCAGCAGCATGTTGTACTGCTTCACTAGCCCCCATCTTACTTAGTGCAGTTGTAATTATTTTCAGCTCTTTTCCTCTGAACTGGTTCTGCTCTGTGCTGCCTCATACACATGCAAGTACATCTATGCATATTGCAGTGGGTGTTTCACGTGTGCGTGTATCTTCAGCTGCAATCTCATAACAATCAGCCTGCCCATATTTGTGAGGCCATGTGGGTGTATATTCCTGTTCTTTGTAAAATGATGCGTGTGTGTGTGTGTCCAGGGTAATTAGACAGGGCCCCTCAGAAGGGCATTTTTCTCTTGAAAATGTCAGGCTGGCCTTTTGGGAGTGCTTGGCCATTGAAAGCCAGGGTTGCTGGAGAGGGACTAAGTAGCAAGCTGATGACAGCCGTAATTGCCCGCACTCTTCTTCTAACTGTACATGTGGCAATTCTGACATAAAATAATGTTTCTGCATTGAAAACACTTAGACTAGACTGCTGTTATCTGGACCTTGGATGTATAAGAAAGCTGTGATATTCATTTTTTTATTTCATTGGCTTTCAGATAAACTTATAGGGAACAACATATAGGGAAGGAGCTTACTTTCTTCTCGACCTTGGGTGTTTCATAAACTTGTTGTATTCAAGATATTCAACATTGTTTTTCTTCCAACTAGAACTCAGTTCACTTTGGTTGAGTCTATACAGTAAGTAAAAGCTTTGGCATTTAGATAATTTAGAAAAAAAAGGTTAGTATCTTCTGGGAACTGGAAAGATGATAACGTAATGGTTACTTTAAAACTTCCAGGCAGAGTTGCCTAAACCTTGCTTAGGGCCAAAAATAGAGTTTTGGCATTCAAATAGAATTTGGGTCTTTTTATGTGAAATTAAGTTTGGACTTTTGAAAGGTGCTCTCTCCTTTTTTAATCAGCTTTGGGTAAATGTTGAAAAATATGTCTAATTCGGTATGCCATTTAATCCAGAGAGACACTGCACTATTGTCTATCAGTCTATGCAGATTGTATGGACGGACTATGACAAAAAATATAATTCTGCCTCTTTTGCTGTGTTTCTTTCTACACTTTTCATTAGATTGTTGTTTAAAATTGAATTACTTGTCAGGTCTGTTAAACTTGGTTCCATGAACTAGTCTCTCTCTCTGTCATAGTTGTCTTATCACATTAATATTTGAAAAAGAAAAGGAAACAGAGCACACACGTTCACACACAGTCACCAATCCAGGCTCAGTCCTAATGAGACAGAGAAAAAACGCTGACACAAGGTAGGGGACCCAATAATATTTCCGTGGATGGACCCTCGCGGAGCAAATAACCTTTTTGTGTTATTGCATTCTCACCCAGTCACCAGTTATCTTCACAGGACATTGCTGTCAAAGCAGATTTCTTTTGGTATGCAGGTACACTCCTCACTGTATTAAAGTTGAGCTTCTTTTTGAGGCGCATTAGCATACAGTGCCGGTACGCATGAGACGAGAGGGATTTTATCAGAAGAGGAGAAAATATGTTGTGTTTGGAGGTATTAGGAGAGGGGAGCAGAGGGGAGATGAGAGGAGAGAGGCAAGAAAGAGAGGACAACGGAGAGAGGAGGAGAAGATAAAATTTAAATTATTCCATGTAGGGAAATTGGGCTATTGTACCAGAAAACAGTAGAGCAAACAGAATATGAATGAGAATTAGGCAAGAGGGCTGCTACATGGATAATTTTCACATCAGGAAATTGTCATCACATGAATTTTTAAGACATCAGTAAATGACACACAAAACACTGGGTGAGGTCTGTGTCAGCCTTCATACTGCCATTTATTTTGAAGTTTATTTGGTTAGACACCTTCTAGGTTGTTTTATGGTGAGAAACAGGAAAAGAGTGCTGTCTGCACAGAAAACTATGTTAGAGCTTTTGGGGTTACTAGTAAGAAAATCCATTTCATTTTATAAAGCTAAAGTGAAAAACTTCTACTACTGGTGACAGGAAGGAGCAGAATTGACCAGAAATGTTTCATTTTCATTTTCATTTTCGTATCCAGATGACAACAGTGTAGCAAGATATAGCTAACAGCTAAAAGAAACACATGGACGAGTCACATGGACGGACCATTATTCTTCTGCCCAGCATCACAAGCACTCATTCATGCTGCTCTCACACAAGAGACACATCTCTGAAGCCGCTTTCTTTCTATCACTTTAATGTGACAGGGAGAAAGATGGCTAATTTTAGTGTCACCTCAGCTACCATTATCACAGAGAGAAGATGCTGTAAGTGGCTACTTCCACAGTCCACTTAGTGACGAAGTTACACTTGGGAGTAACATGGGCTCGGAGAGGCTTTTTAGCATTAGCAAAATACACTTTTCAACAGCTAGCTAGAATGTGTCTCAAATTACCCCCCCATCATGGTAAATGTTTTGCAATCCCTGTATTCCCTTGTATTTCTTATTGGTTGTGTTTTTTTCATATCAGATAGTAGTCTGCTTGGCCAAAAGACATTAATTAGCAGACTGGGACTTCCCTACCAAAACGGCATCAGAGTTTGCAGTTCAACTACTCCAAATAATACCGAAAATACACTGGATACCTAATGTACAGCTAAAACTAATCTATGAAGTGCAGAGAAAAATGCCACCGGAGAAGCTGAAATGATATCATATCATTGAGTACAAAGGCAAGTGGAGGAGAGATTACTTTCCTGTTTCCACTAATGGCCACCACCTTGGACCACCAGGGGTCTGAAATACACAAAACAAATGAACACATGCAAAACTACTGTACGGTATATGCTGACATGCATGAGTACTAATGGCCTGCCAAAAGCCTATAGATAAATGACAATTACTTTTAGGTGACTACACCCACACACACACAAACACACACACACCAACTAGCTGCCAGTCCTATAGATAAATGTAGGCTAGCTGTGATATCTAGTGTGGATTATTGAACAGGATGAGCTAGCATATAATATGTCACAGTCAGTCTCCCAGCAATCCCCCAAGGTTTTATCTTATTGTGTGTGTGTGTGTGTGTGTGTGTGTGTGTCTATCCTAGATATCATTTATTAATAGCCCCTAGCAGTCTGTGTGTGTATGTAGGAGATAGTGTGTCTGCATGGACGTAGTAATATCAGTCACTATTTAAGAAATCAGAATCAGAATCAGAATCAGAAATACTTTAATAATCTCAGGGGGAAATTACTTAGAACCTGTTAGTGAGTCACATTCATAAGCAATGATGTATCAGCTCAGCTCTATTCTGTTTTCTATTTGGTTCTGTTGACTTGCTTCTAACAGTAGCCTTTTTGAACTAGCAATAACAGTTTGATCAACCACTGGTAGTTAGTTGACCAAAAAAAAAAATAAAAAAAACAGACAACAAGAAAAAGGTGCACCACAATCACTTTCTTCGAGCAAGTCTGATCCCCATCACAATGACACAAACATATGTCATTTTTTAACAAATTACCATAGGAAGTGTTCTTGAGTCGTGACTGCAGATGTCAGTTTTAAAGCTGTTTGAGTAAATGGTTTTTTGATTAGGTAACTGCCCGCTACCTTCCAGACTAGCTGACTAACAGAGTGACAGAAATAGCCTACATACTGGAAAACTGGAAAATAAAACAACGATGTTTCCATATGGGTCTATTTGTCCACTTATACAGATGGGTCACTGAAAGTTGTTTACAGTGATCAATTATACCAGGATGAGGCCTTTATATCCAGATGGGAGATACTTGAAAAAATGTATTCCAAGGAGCCCAGAACCTGTTCTAGAGACTCACAGATCCTTATGTAGACAACAAGGAGTCCTCATGCCACACAAAGGTAATTTTAAGCTGATCAGTGAGGGGGGGCTCTATTTGGTACTTAACTGCTCAAGGTGTGCTAGGCCACCTGGGTTAGTGGGACAAATGTTGTTATTCCCTAGAATAAGTGAGATCCATTTGATTCATAATGTTAATATTGTTCGATTGCTTGTGTCATAACTGGGGTGTGATGATGAGTATTACTTATGTAATTGTATGTCCACTGGATTTATATTCCACCCTGTTCTCCACTTTATATCATGCTCTGTCCCTTGCCATTGGTTCATGCCATTTAGTTTGAGCCATCATTGTTCATACGAGCCACAAAGTCATGTAATTGTATATATTGACGAACATTGAGAGTATGTCATATTTGAGTGCGCACTCATTGAGACGGAACCACTTTTATGCTTTAAAATTCAATATCAGTAGCATTGATGGTGCCATTAGTGTTATTGGATTGTCTTGTGCTGTTGAATATGGCGTATTGATCATCCTTTGTATATGTTTTTATTGTTAATTGTGTCCTGCGATGATTGATTGTTGAGTTCACTGACCCACCCCTCTTCTCCTCTTCCCTCTCCTCTGGCTTCTCCCTTTTGTCCTTCACCTGATTTGTGCTTTACTTTCTGTCCCCCCTGTCCTCTTCATTTTATTGTCTTCTTCACATCCTGCTTCCTCCTCTTGTTTCCCTTCACACATCCTCTGTTCTCATCTTTCTTCATCTTCCTCCTGTTATATTCACTTTTTCTCTCCGTTCACCTCCTACACTACCCCCTTACCTTCCTACCCTGTCCCACACTTCATTTTTTACCCAACCTCCCTCCTTTTTTCTCCATATTTTAATACCCTCTCCCCTTTTTCCTCTTGTTTCCTCATCCTTTTACTCACCTTCCTTTCACCTCTCCTCCCTTCTGTCTCCTCCCCAGCCTCCCCCTCTCCCTGCTCCTTCTCTGTGCAGGGAAGCAAGACACTGCAGAGCAAATCCCTGCTGAATTCCTACTACTCGGGTACACACTTGTATACACACACACTCACACACGCACACACATAACATCTGTAGATGCTTTAGGCGAAACAATTTTATGGCTGTAGTGGAGTTGCCTGCAGCTGTAAGTGCAACTGGACAAACTATCCCTATAAATGACACTGTGTAGAAACAGCTCCTTGATTCTGTTACGAGTACTCTGACTACAGTACAATGTTTGCGTTATTTTGCACGTTATCACTTGTAGAACATGTTAATGCTCCTTAGCTCTCAGCTAACTGACTAAAACCTGCCCTCTTTCTTCATCTAGTTAGTAATTCATGCTTGTGTTTCTCAACCCTACAGACAGTGCCTTTATGGTCAATATTACAAAAGTTTTTACTTCCTTAAAAAAGCATAATTAAAGACCCAATATGGCATATATTTTGACAGTATGTTATTGCTTTTACTGACTGAGAATGTGTGCTTCCTTTTGTGTGTCATATTGCATGTGCAGTGTCCAAAGAGCCAGTTCCAGCCACAACTTCTATAGGTGAGTAAAAACTGTTTGTCTCACTTCAATTTCCTCCCAATCTTTACTTTTGTCCATATCTCTCTCAGTTATCAATTAATGCTACAATAAATAATAAAAGTTAACAAAAAGGCAGTTTCACACACATCAGGGGAACATGCAGTCCACAATGCACATGGAAAGCTTCATTCATATACTTCATGTGCAATCACAAATGGGGATGCACACACACAAACACACATACACACACAGGGTTTACACATGGGCAAAATGAAATGTCAAAACCATTTTCCACTACCTTCTTTCTGTCTTTTTCTCTTCATTTTTCCTCCCTCTATCCCCTTCTGTTGGCCAGATTGACCAGTTCCTTGCCAAGGAGATTGGCTCTGGCCTCTGCCAAAGTGTAACATGTATGTGTGTGTGTGTGTGTGTGTGTGTGTGTGTGTGTGTGTGGCCAGTCTTTGCACTACTAGATAATTTCACACTCTCTCTCTCTCACGTTCACACACACACGCACAGAGGCATAAGTGCCATAGTGACATTTGTGTGCAGGTCTCTCTTTACGGGAGTGTTTCTGTTTTATGTGATAATACTTATCAGCCAGCTGCCACCTCGTCATCTTCCTGCCACACCTCCTCTCATCCATCCTCCTCCTTTTCACTCCTGCCTTCTTCCCTCCTGCACTCTGCCCATTCTTTTCCCTATCCCTGTCATCGTGTCCACTGTCACGCCACCCCCTCTCCCTCCTTTACCTCTACATGTCTTTCAAACTACTTCTTTCTTAATTTATTTTATTAAATAATTATTTTAATTCCATATCTCTGTTTTTTCATCTCTAGTATTTATTTTCATTTTTACATACATAGCTGACTTTTTGCCATTTGTTTTCTCTTTTCCTTCTTCTTTGCCTCTCTCCTCTCTTTCCAAAAGTGTATCTTTTCACACTGTTGTTTATCAGCTCAATAACTGTTATACCTGCTGAGCACATGTGTTAACTGCCCAGGAAACAGAGGGCCAGACATTTCTAAAGAGAAATTACTGTCATAGACACCCAATATGCTGCTGGAGAAGAACCGTCTGACTACAGAAAAGTGGTCAAAAGAGAAAGAGGCATGGAGAGAAAGATATCCATATTCTCTAACAATGTGCACATTTAAGCGAGTTTACTGTAACTGGCTGCATAGGTTTCTGTACCGATTGCTGACGCACATCAAGGAATGATGAAGCAGAATGCAAAAGAACGCTTGAGCGATTTGTGCAATGGCGCAGATTTGCTGTCATACATCTTCACAGAATGACGTTAGCGTTTTGTCGAACCATCTGTTCTCTGTACAATTAGATAGAAAGACAAGAAATGTAAAACAAAACTTTCATCATTACTGTGAAGAAAAATCTGGTGTTCACAATAAATCCATAAAGTATAGGCCTAGAAAACACACTACATATATTAGAACAAATGATAAATGATAAAACTGATACAGCAGTAAAACCACGTGGAATAGAAGAATGAAAAAAATTATTTCATCAATCATTCTATACATTATCCTTCTATCATCTGTTAATCCATCTGTTGACCCCTACTCTATCTCTCTGTCCATCTATCCAACACTCAACCCTCTCTCACATCATCCTTCAATCTTTCCATCCACTCAGTCATTCCTCCTTTCTTCCGTTAAGTCATCTCCCCAACCACCCATATATCCCTCTTTTGTTCTTCTCGTTTTATTTTCATTGCATCTATCCATCCATCATCTCTCCCTCCATCTACTGCCTGACCATCCCTCCTCCTTTGACCACACCTCTGCTCCTGATTTTTTCCTCCTTTTATCCATCCGTTGCTCACATTTGTCCATACCTCGCAGGATGATGTGTCCATTCGTCCCATCTATCCGTCCACCCACTCGTCCATTAATCCCTACATTGCCCATTTGGTCATTTCCTCATATCTGTTAATCCTTCCATGCACCTTTCTATCCCCCCATCCCTGTCTACATTCATCTCTTCTTTTCTAGTGTAATTGATTCAATTAACCCTTCTTCCATTCATTCATCCATTAATCTTTCCAGTTGTAGGTAGATTACTCCCTCTATAAATCCTCTATTTTCCTTCTACCAGTACTACACTCTCCCATTTCATCCCTCCTTTCCTCCATCCATCCATCCAAATACATCATATAGCAGTGTTGGGTGCTGTTTACGCATCATGCTGAGCATCGCAATTATTTTATTGATTGAAGCAGTAAATTAGTGAACGGAGGACCTTCAAATTGACCACCATGCATGTTTCCATCATCATTATCTTCATCATGATCACCATCCAAGGCCAAAGAACGAGAGACAGGAGATTGGAATACTAATGTATAGAAAAATAGAGACAGGGAGTATATGTAAAGGGATGGAAGAGAGTGTAAACTGAGGGAGGGTTGGAGGAAGGGAGACAAATAAACAAGTTAAAGAGGAAAATTAAAATGAGAATATTTGCCAGTTCCTTAACAGGAAATTTCTTTTTACAATATGTGTTTGTTTGTTTGCTAGTTTAATCCGAGCTGAAATGTACTGCTGATATTTTTAAGATGTTTTTTATCCTACCAAAGCACTTCTTGAATATTAAATGGCATGAAGACAAACTGAAACTCATCAGAGATATTCGGATTCTAGTTGTCAGACAATTCTCCTCTGACTAACTTTCTTAGTTGAATGTGACCGCATTTCATTCATTACAATGCTTTAATTATTTTCAGTCTAGCAATACAATACCAAAGCTAGCTGTATAATTAAAAAGAGACCACACTTAGTTGATTTCCTCTGTAAAAATTCCTATTAAACCTCTGATTTGCCTCAAGACAGGAAAACGAATGTAAGTCTCACAGACTGATAAATGTCCCAACAAAACAAGTAGAAAAACAAAGACTAACAAACAAATAAAAATAGTGCACAGAAAATATTCCCACCAGAATTGACTAGAAAATACATGTGATCTGATAAGCTTCATATGTTTCTACACGTTACCATTGTAACACTCAGCACTCCCATTGAGTCCATTATGTTGCTCATTTTATCTGAAGTGTCCTCCAAGGGTTGGCTGAATTTAATCACTTAATGAATGAATAGGAACCATTTGATTTTTAAAGTAAGAATCCAACATTTAGACATGTTCCAATACCTTTCAGGCTTTTGAAAAGGGATTGTGGCACCAGGAGTCTGAATGGTTCCGGTGAGGATCGTTTTTAATAGCTTGAAGAGAAGAGAGAGGAAGAGCAGAGACTGAGGTGCTGAGAGAGAAGAAAGTTATTAAGACGACAGTGAAAGAGACATACAGATTGAGGGATCAAAGACGGGGAGAAGGAGCTTGGGTAAATCCAGTATGCAATACGGAGTGGGGTTTAGCACGGTGTGTGTATGTGTGTGTGTGTGTGTGTGTTTTCTTTTTGAACTAGCTGTATAGCCATCTCCATAGCTCAGGTGTTTTCTCAGCTATGGAAATGGGATTTCACATGCACCCACACGCACACACACATACTCTCTCTCTCTCTCTCTCTCTCTCTCTCTCTCTCTCTCTCTTTCACAAAATCTTACATATATAAGCAAACACAGAGAAACCAACACTTACACACCTAGTATAGCATACACGAGTATATACAAATATATGCATAAAGAGACAAGGACACATCAGAAAGTTACAAAGCACAGAAGTACACGTTCGCACACATCCATATGCACATACACCCAGCATTAACCCTAACATTAATGCGACGTAAATCCACTGGATCAGTAGAAAGCCACCGCAGCATAGCGTGCATTTCATGTGCAAACACGTTTTCCTCTAAAAATCAATTTCCCAGACTCTAATGTATGTTAAAAGGTTGCGCAACACTGTTCTCTGTCAGTTCACAAACCAAGCGTCAGCCTTTTGTGCCCGACCAAGGACAGCCATTCGCTGTTGTTAGCACAGAAGTCATGTTTTTCCAAGGATCAGAGGCTTTTTGTGGTTAATTAGGTACACACAGTTGCACAAATACAATGATATAAACACGGACCCATGCAAAGGCGTCCCAGGAAACTAGGACGCTGAGAACAAAACTCAAGAACTAGATCTGAAACTAAAATTCCCACATTCCTGTTTGCCTTTTCAAGGGCATCTAAAACCCGTGTAGGGAAATTAGATCAACAATGGATTAAAAAGCAACGACTTCGGTTGAGACAAACATTTTGCAGGTGAAAAGACTTGAATACAAAGACACAGATTCATCTTGTTCTTTGTGATTTACTGCTAAAACATACTGATGTTTGCACCGATGTTGCAAAGGAGATGTTAGGAGGTGAAGTAGAAAGGGATTATGTATTAACTTTATGTTTAACCACACTAAAACCATTAGGAAATAGATGATCTTTCCCCTGTCCACTCTGTCAATCACAGTCACCCACTCTCTTGATATGTTGCTGTTTTATTGACAATTTTTCTACATTGTTTAAATATGAATGAAATATTTCGATCCCACATCCTAACATCAATACCAGAGGAACTCTGTGCTTGTTTTCAATCTCAATAAATACTTTTCACATGTATTAGCATTTACTAGTACAGCAAATTCCATGCTATTAGTTCATGTATAGTTGGAAAGTAGTGTCAAATGCCGAAGTTTTGTTATCTCCTTTAGCGTCTCACACACAAGGCACCCTTTAGCAACTGTAAGAGACGCGCCAAAGCAACATTGATATTTGATGACCTGGGATGAGAGTGTGTTGGCACTGCAGCCCAAGAACTACATTTAGAGCTCTAATGTAGTTCTTGGCCTCCAGTTAAAACAGGTAATGTTCCTTGAAAGGTTCTTCTGGTCGCAAAAGGCCAATAGATACATTCAAATACATGTACATTCCCTTCACATATAGTACGGTCTAGACCTGCTCTATTTTGAAAAGTGTCCTCAGATAACTTCTGTTATGAATTGGCGCTATTAAAGTAAAATTGAATTGAATTGAACTGAATTGAATTGAATTGAATATGGTGTTCACTTGCACTGGTTGATGAGTGCAAAAATGTATCTAATTCCCCCAATCATGTGTAAAAGTGCTTCATCAATCTGTAAACAGAAGTTATATTAAAAAGACTAAATAGTAATAATATAAGAATATAAGATTCAGGGAAGATAGAAACAGTCAGGAATAATGGATTCCTTTCTTTTCTGTGAAGATTAGAATCAAATTGTTGGAACAGGGGAGAGTTTGTGAAAGTATGATATGGAGAAAGAGTGGTACATTTATAAGGAGAATGGTCTAGATATTTTGAAAAATGTCCTGAAATATTTTTTGTTAAGTATTGGTGCTATACAAATTATTGAATTAAATTGAATTGAAAGAAGGTTTGTAACAAAAAGAGGAGCATCCTTGATTTTTTTCAATACAAATTTTACTGAAAAAAACACTTTAGCGATAACTGTGCCGCTGCACAGTGGAAGTGGAATATGGTCCAGAGTCACTGCCTGTGGAGAGAGCTCATAATTTCTACCCACAGCCCTGCTTGTATTGGAAGTAGTTTTTCCACAGCATTACTGAAGGGCAATTATTTCCCCCAGTCTGTTTCAGCATAGCATTAGGCTGCATGTAAGGTGATTATGGCTAATGGTAGTCATTTTGTTTGGCCATAATGTGGCAGTGCTGGGTAATTGAAGGTGAGAATAGGGTTGAGAGATAGTAATTTTTAACCTTTTATGTGCTCAGGCAAGTTTGAACCTTTGTGCTCTTTTCCAGCCATATCTGGACTGCCTGCTTACACAGCTTATATTCACATCGAGTGGTCTCTCAGTCATACTTCCATCATTTGTATGCCTCTTAGTCTGTCAGTCTTTGACAATCTGTGTCATCCTTTTGGGTGATCTCTTTCATCATATATAGCTATATATATTAAATAGTAATCAAAGGTAGAAGCCAGTCTGTGTTCATACAGTCCAAGAGGACTATTAGAATTGTAGAGGATGAAAACACAATAATGATAAAAACACAATAAGGATTAATTCCATTGTTGTCCTCTTTTAAAAGACCACAAGATTAGGATTGTGCCATTTGATATGCAGATCGGTATCAGCACAGATATTGACCTTATTAATCAAATCTGGTTGTTTCAGTGGCTTAGTTCATTTATTGAGTCAGTCACAGCAGGCCATCAAGTTTTTCGTCACAGAGCAATCCCTGACCTTAGTGTGGAATACAGATTTAAAATTTGTGAAAAATAATGGGAATGTTGCTATTGGATCAGATTAGCTGACATATCAGAATTGGCATCAGGACAATAATACTACCAGGACTTTGTTGACCACCACCAGAACATTGGTAACATCTGTGTTTATCTTACTATTTCATGTTAGAATGGCATCTGTGAAAAATGTCTATTCCATAATGTGTCACGTTTTAT
>NW_023339740.1:26952394-26959707 GCF_004916995.1 Morone saxatilis | reverse complement strand
ATATGTCTCAATATATATATATATATATATATATATATATATATAACAATAAAGAGTGAGCAAGTGATTTCAGCACAGAATTGTAAAATGCATCTTCCTGTCCACTAAGAATTACCGCCGTATAAACCACTAAAAGACACCAGTGTAATGTTTTACACCAAGTGTAAAAGCTGGGTGATTAAAAGAAATAAAGCTTGAATCGCTTTTGTGTTTTATTTGGCCATTCACAGTAGCAAAACAGACATTCCTTTGTATGAAAATATTGCATGTTATTACTTAAATCCTTCTCGTCTTTTTTAATTATCTTCATGCATGCAGGGCCTATACTAACATACTGAGCAGCAGGAGGCAAACAGTGCTTCCCTGCCCAACAAGGATATGAAGTTAATCCTCCTTTCTTAGCAGAGAAAAATAGGGGAGGTTTCTATCTGTCTGTAAGTCTCTCTGTCCACCAGTCTCTTTCTCTCTCTGGTCCTAACTCACAAGATAAGACTCAATTTCTGTTAAATAAGAAACTCTCCTGTGAAGCAGATTTGTCTGTCTGCTGTGCAGCTGCTTGGTGACTTCACAGACCACTGTGTAGGTAACTTACACGCAAACACCCACCCACACACACTCGCCTATCTCTGTTTGACTCTGGTGCCTGTAAGTTCCAAAGGAAGTTGGTTTGTACGCACATACACACACTTGTAACCATTACACATGCACGCAGACAGGCCTGCACATACACACACACACACACACACAAACACACACACACTCTGGGCTGGACTTTGTGAGTCAGTGTTTTTGTTCCTCATGTCAGGAGATGGGAGGTGAAATGAGGTAAACCGCAGGGATACTGTCTAGACCAGTTGATCTCTGTGACCTGCGGTCCAGATATATATTCTGCTGCCTCTCTGTCTCTTCCTCCACTTATCACTTCTGCTGCTCCCTTTCTCTGGCTTGCCTTTGCCTCCACTATGCGTTTTGGTTTTGTCTTTCATTCCATCTGTACTCTCTTTTGGCTTTCTCAATTCAAATTCAGTTTCTAAAACATGTATGATGAATCTGCAGAATAGTTCAGTACACTTAAGTACATGATGTATCTCATCGACCTATTTTAAATCTTTTTGTTTCATTTATTGCTCCATTGTTCTTTTCTTATTCGTATTATTTCTCACTCATCCTTTGGTATATCCTCTCTTTTTTACCCTCCTATCAATTTCCCCTCTTCCCTGACTTTAAGCTCCACCCTCCCCTTTTGTTCTTGATAATATTTGCCCCATCCAAGGGCACTGGGGAGTGCTGGAATGAAGCACGGGCTATCAAAGAATATGTTTATTAATCAGACCAGTGAGTTAAGAACAGTGCACTGAGCGCTAAGTGGTTTTTGTATTTATGGTTGATTCTGTCAAAATTGCCATTTGGGGGGGCATTTGCGGCTTGCAGCCATTTGCAGCTTACAGATCTCTTAGATGCGTGTTTGTTGTGTGAGCACCACGGAAACCCTTTTTTTATTTTGGCATCCATGTTAACAAATTAGAACAGTCACACAGCCCACCTGAAAAGCTCATCTTGCATGCAGCAGCTGCAATGCTTCACTGGAGAGTGGAGATATTGTAGAAAGATAGGGCTGCAGCAGCAGACCCGCTCTATGTCTGGACACCAGGCATGCTACAGCAGTTCATTGAGGTAGCCGCCAGAAACGACTCACGTAGGCAGTGTGTCAGTGCTGTCTCTCTCTCTCTCTCAGCATTGTCCATTCTTCTGAAACTGCAGCTAAGCAAAAGTCACATATTTTAAATATCAAATTTGCACTGGAGCCTTTAACCCCTCCCCTCCCTTTCAGCCAGTCAAACCCTAGCACAGCATGCCTAAATTGGTCGTCTTGGAGATGTAGCCTCTGGGAGGAATTATCTAATATGACTTCACTCCAAAGATAATGAATATTCGTAGTAACAATAATGTCCTTACAAAATATTGGTAGGGACATGTCCCCGACATTCATTTGCTAACCTATGCCCTTGGCCCCATCCCTCCTCATGTTTTATAAAATCAGGATAGAAGACTTATTTTAGACTTGTACCTAAAGGTGTTAAATCATGCACAAAGACCAAAGAAAGTGTTCTGCACTGTGTGAACAAAATAAGGGTAAGTACCAATTTAAGCAGAGTGATAGAATGAAGATTACTTTGGACAAACACATGAGCAGGCCCTGTTTTTGTGTCATCAAATCAATTATCTGATTTGTTTTTTATTTATACCTGCAGCCCTGATGGGTTCAAGCATCTTTTTATTTCCTTTTTCATTCCCCACTCTTCCATCTACCAATTTGTGTCTGCATTTCCTCCATCCTCTTGCACCCCTCCTCCTCTGGACAACAGCTCTGCTGCACTTTTTATTTTTCATCTTTTATGCTAGCAGCTCACTGTTCCACTACAGGCTGTAATGTGTTTCAAATATCAGAGCGATTTTTCATCCATACCGAAGAGAATTCTACCGGCCCAGCTCTGCGGCAATAAAATGAAGTTGAACCTGACCTTGTGCTTCAGAGAAAGACAGAACTAGTAAGAAAAAGCGAGCTAGATTAACTTACCAGTCACAGCTTTTTCACTTTTTTAAGAAAGGAAAAAAAAAAGATTTTTGTTTTTGAGCAGCATGAGTGTATCCAGCTCTTAACCTTTAATGCTGAAAGGTTTACAGAGAATTTTATTTGCATTTTGAAACACTGTGTAGTTCAGAAACAGCCATGAAGATAGTTTCTTCATGTTATGTAAATTTGTTGCCGTTGCAAAGTACGTATAATGTTTGACAGGTGTAAGGTTGTTCGATTTGACAGCAAATATGGTTATTAAGTGTTAAGTCTGTTGCATTGTTGCTTATTTACCCTCAATGTAGTTGTATAGAACAGTGACTTTCTTGCTTAACACAGCATTAAGCTTGTTACCGCTTTTATTCAAGTATGTAGATGATAATGACTCTTCCAGATGTAATTACTGCGTGTGTGTGTGTGCAGGGTCTATAGATGATGTCTTCCTCTGTAAGGACAGACATTCACTCGCTACTGTAATGAAGTCATTTCTTTAGTATGATTGGATATAACAGTGATTGCCAGTTGGCGGTATTAATGATCTCAGTAAATTATATGGAATTAAATTGACTCACTTCTAATTGGCCGGCAGCTTTCCATTAAAATCTATTATATATTCACATAGTTTTGATCAACAGTTTAACTGTTATTTTTGTACATCAGGACATATTGTCCTGTATTATTGCTTACGTGGCACAGTACATAAAAGAGGATTCTCAAATATTCAACAAAAATAAAACTGATAAAGAATATAGAAATACGGGTAGACAGACAGGTGTCCCTGCTGTGTGGAAGGAGTTAAGAGTAACACAGTGATACTCTGAGTTGAAGTCATCCATAACTGAGTCTTAATAAAGTCACAGGGTGGGAGGAGGGGACTTTATATATAACACACTGCCAAGCATGAAGGACTGCATTAACATACACACTCACTGACAGTGTGAACGGCCTTCATACACACACACACACACACACACACACACACACAAAAAAAAAAAAACCTCCCGACACTCATTTCTCTCTCTCTCAATCAATGCCTCCTTCTTCAAACACACACAAGCCGCACACACTCAGTGCTCTCCATATGTCTCTAAGTTGCACACACTCACGCATACACCCTTGCGACTGTGAGGTCAATAAATCTCCCCATTAGCATTGAGATGTCTTCATCATAGTCAGTGTTGTGGAGCTGCCGCTATGACTCCATTTCATGCCTGGCTTAATGCATATTTGACCTTGGTGCGACTTAACACACGCACACACACACACTCACACACACACAGAAACCCTAGTGAAACATAGGCATGCAAACGCACACACTTGTTAGTGCAGGAGCGCACACACACACACATATCCATGTATATATGAACTTACATATTTGCATTCAAACACACACCTGTGACCTTGGAGGAAGCTGCAAGGAGCCCTGGGACTTTTTTTCAGACAGAAGTCTTTGTGTCTGTACATGTCTATGATGGCTATACAGTATGTGTGGACCCTGTGGTCTGTGGTTTGTGATTTTATTTGAGGGGTATTTTTGTATGATTCTGTGTATTATTGTTCAGGAATATATATATATATTATGATACTGTCACTGGACCACAACCAGTAACTAAGATACAGTACAAACACTTAATGAATTAAGTATAATTACAGGAGAAAGTGTAAAAAAGGGGGCTACGGAGGAGCAATTAAAAGAGGGGTAAGAAGAGAAATAGGGAAGAAAAAGAAAAGAGGGAAAGAAGGGCGAGCAGAGGCCTCCTGCTGGTATTCATATAGTGTATTTGAAAATGTCAGTGAGTTTGAAAAATGCTTTTGGGAGGTTAGGAAACAACAGGCAAGTTTACAGACAAGTAGTTTTCAGCTCAGCCCCTTTTTAGAGAAACAACATAAACTAAACATGGAACAAGTCATGGACACAGTATAACTTAGTAAGTCATCAGGGAACTCCATTTGTTCATGTTTAATTTGTTTGCTGCAATATTAGCTCCTGCAAGCATTGATGTTTTTATGGTTTATGGTTCCTTTAGATTTCAGTCCAGGTTGATTTGGCGACAGCTACTGGTGGTAACAGCAAATGCGGTTTAATACTACTAGTCACCTAATTCAGAGGGCAGAAAAACCAAAATGTCATTTTAATAAAGAAGGCAGGCAATGATTCCATCAATCTATTAGCGACTGTGATCTGATTTTATGCTGCACACGGCATGAGTCTGCCAACAGCAGGGCACAGTGAAAGGACCTGGCTGAGAAGTTGGAGGTGTGCAGCATGTAGCCTGCAGCTCTTCATCTAACAGCTCTCTGTGTCTGCTCCTTCTTGTTCCAGGAATATTTTAAAGTAATCCACTGTCAGAAAATGCTGAAAATGATCATTGTCTTGTTCTGTAAAGGCATTTTTGATTAATGATGGTAGACAGTGTCAACTCACTTGCAAAGAAATTGCATATATTGGAACTACGTCATAATAAAAGTCAGCTTGTGTTTTACCAGTTAAATGCTTTTAATGTGAAGCTGCAGTACTAGGACATGTTTGGTTTGCATTAGTAGTAACTTAATAAAGCATTTTTCCCAGACATTAAGTAACCCAGATCACATAGCACACAAACACTATCTACCAATCATTCACCTCCGATCTCTTCCTTATGACTTGGATGTGTGGATGTCCCACTTCCGGATTGAATCTAGGCAGCAAAGATATTTCTGTATCTATATACAGTATATCTATACATCTAAAACATATTTGATAGAGCAAATTTGTAGAAGGCAATTGGGTTGCATTGGGAATACAAAGAAGACTTTATACACATTTATGTGATAAGATGAGTCAATTCTCAACTGAACCATTTTGAAGAGAGTTTGAAGGAGGAATGTAAAGTACAAGCTGGTTCTGTTTCAGTGAGCAGGTAGTTTGTGTTTGTCCTGACCTCTCCCCACCCCTCCTTTTTCCCTCAACTCTTTACTCCTGTCTTTCTTTCACCTTTCCCCCTCATCTGTCTCCTGTCACATCTCTCCTCTAAACTCTCCTCCTTTGTCCCCTTTCTTTTCTTTTATTGCCTCCTCTTTTCTTTGTTTCCTTATCTTCCGTGTCTCACTGCATCCTTTCTTGACTTTCTTTTCTCCTCCCTTTATTTTGCCTGGTATTTCCTCTGTCCTTTCACTGTTCTTCTGATTTCTTCTTTATACTTCCCATCTGTTCTTGTGTGTTCTCTCTCTCTCCTTCCCTCCTCTCCCCTTTATCTAGTCCTCTCCTTTCATCTCACTTCTTCTCTCTGTCTTTTACTCTGTTATTAATTCCTCCTCTCACACAACAGGACTTGCCAGCTATTTTTAATTAATCAGTGTAACACCAATTAGATCTACTTGTCTGTTTTGTCATCCCTTTTCCTTTCTCTTGACCACACACAAACACAGAACACAGACATTCACACACACACACATCCAGAACACAGACATTCACACACACACATACACACACGCCAGAGTAGCTGCAGAGTGACCCATGTGGCTGGCTCATTCTTCATTCGTTTAGGGAAGCCAGTGTTTAGATTGGCTTATGGAGAAGCCACTTTAGGCCACTAATGAATCCACAGCCGTCATTAACATGCAAATAGCTCCATTAAGAAAACATAGAGTCATGCAGTTTTATATTACAAGCCCTTTTCCTTCTGAGACACACATACACACTCCCTCACTTCAGCGAGTGTACTTGCTGGTTGTCAGAGGCCATATTGCCACAGCACCGAACAAAAGGGCATTTTATTTATTAAACCCACAATGAGAAGAATAAAACATTTGAGATTTCTCAACTATCTAATAATATATTACCAAAATAGACTTCTTCCAACTATTGAAAACTCATTTATTTCCCTTCCTCCTCAGTCATTTAATGCTATTTCTTCACCTTTTCTTTTACTTTTGTTTTGTCTTCTCCTATTTCCTCCTTCTCTCAATCCATGTGTTTCAGGCACATCACACTTTAGATTTGCCCCAAATATAATTACAACTTTACATGAGATAATACGTGATGGAAACAAATAAAACTTAACCCATAAGTAATCATATTCTTATTCTTTCTCTTACAAGTGGATGCATCATCTGTGTATACTGTCACCCACTTTCACAAGCTTCCACCACAAAAATAACCCTTCAAAACTAAAAATGCTTTCCTTTTTTTGGGTCCTCTGGTGCAGCTTTTGACATGTGACATTTCTTCATCAGTCCCCCTGTCCCCTGAAACCTCCATCTACCCCTCCATCTGTCCTGACTAATAGAGCCCATACACTCATCCAATCAATCTGTCCATTCGTTAATTGGAGGAGAGATATTCTAATTAACTGTCCTAACGGCATGCCCACCAATCACGGCTCAGGGTGTTAAGTGACTCATTCAACTCACCGCTTCTCTTTGGCGTCCAAGCTTCTCTCAGTGTGTCCATACAGTGCACAGTGTGTGCACAGTGCACATGTGTACGAGTGTGCACGTAGGATGAGTTGGTGGGCCTGTCATAGAGGGGAGGCATGTTGTCATGGTAACATATTCCTTCTTTTTCTCTCCCTCCATTTACAGACAGCAGCCAGCCGTCACTCGCCCAGCCCTCTCTGACCCTGCAGAGTTTTCCCTATGGAGGCTGTGAGTCTGTGGAGCTCTCCTACCAGAGTGGTATGTGCACACAACTTGAGTAGTTCAGCAACTTTGATAGCTTGTGAATTACTGGTCGAGGCAGACGACCACCCACGTAGAG
>NW_023339740.1:26935388-26952237 GCF_004916995.1 Morone saxatilis | reverse complement strand
ATAAAATTTAATTGAATTGAATTACTAGTTCCTCCTAGTTAAATAGTCAGTTATTTGGTTAGCAAATTAGTTAGTTAGCAAGTTACTCAGTGGGCCAGGTAGTTATTTGCTTAGTTCATTTGTTAGCTAGTAGGTACGCTAATCAGTCATTTAGTTTGTTTGTCAGTTAGCTAGCTAGGTATTTAGTCAGTCAGTCAGGTAATTATATTCTTAGTCAATAAGTTAGCCAGTAACTTAGGTAAGTCAGTCAGTTAGTCAGTTATCCCGCTAGCTACATAGTCAGGCAGGTATTTTGTTTGCCAGTTAGCTAGCTAGGTAGATAGATAGTCAGGTACATAGTCAGTTTTGCTTAGTTAATAAGTCAGTCAGTTAATTACTCAGCCATTTAGTTTGCCAGTAAGCTAGCTAAGTAGTTAGCTAGTTAGTTAGGTAGTTACTGTATTTCAAATTGGTTGCACCAGAGTGATGAATTTAGTATTTTAGGCTGCAGAGGTCAAAAATCTATCTTTCTGCTTTCAACATCAGAGTTCACAGCACAGGTAGATTGCTAAAGACTGATTAACTGTATAATGTGTAACGATGTTCACCTTCCATCCATCTACCTCTCCCACTCGCTCTCCCTCCCCCATATCCTATACTTACTGTATCTAACCTCTTTACATATTCATATGTTTCTGACTCTTCCTCAGTGTCTGTAAAATGTGTCTGTACCTGCAGGTCAGTTCCAGGCAGGCCAGTTTCAGCCAGCTATTCGAGTTGCCGACCTCCTCCAACACATCACCCAGATGAAATGTGGACAGGGTTATGGTTTCAAGGAAGAATATGAGGTGAATAGACACACACACACATACATAGGTTTATAATGACAACAACAGTAAAATAG
This sequence comes from Morone saxatilis, assembly GCF_004916995.1. NCBI lineage: Eukaryota > Metazoa > Chordata > Actinopteri > Moronidae > Morone > Morone saxatilis. The sequence goes on along the minus strand of NW_023339740.1, from coordinate 26,951,354 downwards.
GCATCTATCTTTAGATTGACAACATTACAAGCAGCTATTAGTAAGAAGGTCGAGGGGCTGCAGCTACAGCACCCAGATAATAGGTATAATAAAATGTTTGTGTGATCCCAGAATGTACAAATATAACTGCTCGTAAAACAGAGAGAGACAGATTTTCTTTTATAATAAGCACATGGGTATTGTGAAGCCCTAAACTGGACTGGCACCATGTCTGGGGTGTATCCTTGCCTCTTGTTAAGTGCAAGACGGGATATGCTTAAGCTGCCCCCTCGACCCTAAATAGAAGCTAGCAGGGGCACTGCAAAGTTTCTAACAATCAAAAGCAGGTTTGACTGAAAATTGATTTAATTGCACCACTACAAACATGGGAACACAGTAAATGGGATACTCTTTTGCCTTGAGGTGGCGTGTCATGTCTCAATCAATCAAATTCAAAGTCATTTGCATAAGAAAATAGTTAAGTCTTTAGATTTTCCTGTAGAATAATATTCAAGTGTTTCCCAGGGCACAGGTTATCAGTTTCCCATTTAAGATTCAATGAATAACTTCAAAACAAAATAAATAAATGCATCTCCAGCTGTATAGCTGGGTAATGCGGCATCCATATTCCTCTCTTTTCCTAGTGTCACTTCCTAGTTGTGTGTGTGTGTGTGTGTGTGTGTGTGTGTGCGCGTGCGCATGCCTGCATGTGTGTGTATGTATACTGAATGTATTTGTGTGTGAATAAGAGAATTTGTGGGATTAGTGTTGTTTTTATGAGGAAGGACGACTTATCAATTATTAACTCTTTGCCTCATCAATATTGATGATTAGAAAAACAAACAGGCAGACAGTAAAACAAACTTTCTGTCCCTTACTTTCTCTTCTCCCAGTTTCTCTTTCTTTCTTTTTATTTGTTTCTTTCTTGGTACATTTTTTTCTTTCCAGAATGTCATCACCAGTTTTATACATATATATTTTTCTTTTGCAAGGTTGTTTCTTCTCGTTCATCATTCCCTTTGTTCTCTCCTTCTTTCTCCTCCCCCAGTTACCATTTGTCCTCTCCTTTGCTCTGCTTAAATTATACTTTCTTCCTTTATTTTGCTTACATCGTGTTTCACTCCAGTAGTATTTTTTACTCTCTCATTCCATTCCTGTTTATTCTTCTCTTCTGTTCATCCCATCCCATTTATCTGCCTTTTCCTTATTACTACCTCCCAGCCCATTCTCTGTCTTTATACATGAGCCCTTGTTTTTTTTTTTACTTCGTCTTTCTCTCTCAGCCTGGGCTGACTGTTTATTTAGAGCACAGTTTATCACAAACAGACATTTTTACAATCATTCTTTGTCATGGGCGCTCTACCGTGGGATCATTTTCCTTCCAAATCCTCATTCCCTCGCTTTCATTCATTTATCCCTGTACCAAAACCTTCTTCCTTCCTGTCTTTATTCTTCCTTCATTTGCTTTGTCTCTGCTGCTGGAAATGAATCTTTGAAAAGACACAAGGAAGAGTCCGTCTCTCTCTATCTTCTTCTCCCTCCCGCCCTCAAAAGAACGAATATTTTCTATTACCAACTCTGCATGCGTGTTGAAAATTGTCCCTCCGTGATGCCGTACGTTATATTTTCATTTGCTTCCTGTCATTTTGGTTTATACCCACTGATACGTTTCAGGGGAGAGCAAATGTGATTTATTCTCTAGGGTACGTGTGTGTGTGTGAGAGAGAGAGTGTATGTGTGTGTGTGTGTGAGAGAGAGAGAGAAAGAGGCAGAGAATGGAACTTTATTACTAGCGCTGGTAGCTGCCACCTGTCACTAACAGCTTATGAAGAAAGACATACACTGAGCAGTATACATAAACACATATTATTCAAACAACATGTATATTATTACACTCTGTCTCTGTCTGTTTAAAAGTTTGTGTGTGTGAATAAAACTGGATGCTTACAATGCGTCTGTGGTGGAGTGTTTGTCCAGTTATGTCCAAGAGCACTTTGCATATGTGCGTATGTGTGTGTCCACCACCACACCCCATATGGTGTCTTCTTGTCCTCGTCTGCGTGTGATGTGACCTCCAGTGTCGAAGCCCATTACCCCGACTAACACCGACAGCAGCTACACTGTCAACATGCCGCTCCCCATTGGGATTACATTTTTTTGCATTTAAAGGAATATCCTGCATTGTTTGATTCAAGATTCAAGAAGCTTTATTTATCTAACTGAGCGCTGAGTACATACAATATAATAAGTTCTTATATCAAATGACAACATGGGGGGCTGTGTCAGTGGTAGCCACAGATTTAGTATTGAAATGTACTTTTTTAGAATTGTATATATGGTCCAAACTTTCTCCAGCTGATATTCTGTGAAACTAGATTTATTGTGGAGAACAAACGTGCTGGAAGGCCAACATGTTTCAGTCTGAGAGTTTTTAAATATATTTATTTGAATCATTGTTACCATTATTGCAGGAAAGAAAACTGAAGTGCCCACTCACTGGTACAACAGAGGCACTATGTGTTTGTTTGTGTGTGTGTGTGTGTGTGTGTGTGTGTTTCCCGTCCTCTCTCCACCCACCAAACTGTCTGTTTTTATATAGAATATTAATAATTCCAAAATTCAGATGAGAGGAGTTTGATTAAGACTATTTTTTAATTTCTTCAGGTTAAGAAAGTGCCACCAACCCACACCTTATGCAAATGTACAGGCACATGCACACACACACACACGTATGCGTAACACTCCTACAGACGCCTCCTACCTTAAAAGTAAAGAAAAAAATGTTTTTTTCTGTCTAGATTACGTAAATGAATATATGCAATACAGAAAAATCACACACACACACATACAGTTCATACACACACAAACACACACAGGCACACACTGTTGCGCCCATATGCCACTTTAAAAGAATCCATTTTCTGCTTGACTGAGCGATAAGTTTAGGTGTCTGTTTCTGTCACAGTGCATTTGTATAGTATAGTGTGTGTGTGTGTGTGGGTGGGTGTGTATGTAGGTCATATCACTGTCTGAAAGTAAAAGCTGTTGTCTGGTCTTCTTAAGCCCTTAATGGACTCAAAAAGGACTGTTCACTTGTCCCTATAGAGAGAATGACTGTGTGTGGGTATGTGTGTGTGTGTGGGTGTGTGTGTGTGTGAGTGTGACCTCTTCCAGTCTTTTATAAGGGTTGCTCTAAAATAGTTCAGTGTCCATATGGCGACCTTTGTGAGTTGGGGTTTGGTTGCTTAAGCACAAGCTCAAGAGTGATCTTACACACACTCACAAACACATTTTGTTATTATGAACACGTGGGACATGCACACATATAAGTGCATGACAAATTGTTATACATTTTCAAGCACTCACAACTATCTATAGTAAGTGTGTATAGGGAAATGTGTACTGGATATGTCTTTTTCATTATATAAAGTCCATGCATGCACACACATGAACACACATACATGCACAGTTTGTCCTTGCTATGTTTTGTAAGTCACAAAGGCCAACATCACACCAGGGAGAGAGGGCAATCTCTCTTCTCTCCTCCAATAAAATATTGACAGAATATTCTCTTTCAGACCAAACCATACGAACAATTTTTCATTTCAGACATGCAGGAATATTTTCTTTTTCCATCCACTGTCAGTAATTTTTAATTTAGTGTACAAATTCAAGCGCATTATCTCTGCCAATACAGTTGGAAGGGGGTTATGTTTTCATCGTAAGTGTCCCACAGTTACCTGGTCAAAGGATAAACGTACCTGATTGGGATTGTTGGGTCTGGGATTTCTCCCATTAGAATATTTCTGGCCTTAACATCTGTGCTCACATGCTATTTGGAAGGTCAAACATTTTGTACATTCAACTGTGCCATTGAGCAGCACTGCTTATATATACTTTTATAAGAGAAAATGACCAGGGAAACTAACAATAAAGGAAGTAAGTGAAGAGTTCTTCAGAGTCTGTAGAGGAGAAACGGACCTTGCACTTAGCTAAGTAACATCTAGATCCACTATTATACTCATTGCAACTACTCTTGGTATTACTTTCACATTAACTTAGACCTCTGGTCTCTGACCACTTTTGCAGTGAAAGTGAAACTAATTTGAGCTGTTTTTCATACCACTTGTAGAAAGTAGAAGAAAGCAGTCAATCATAAGAATGACAATAAGAAATCACACAATAAGTAAGTAAAAAAAAAGATTTAAATTAGTTTTGAAAGACCAGTTTGTAAGATTTAGTGAATTTTCAGATTGCGACCATTTGAAAATAGCTCAGGCTTCCAAGTGTGTAGAAGAAACTAAGGTTGCCCCAAAAACTCGCGACAAATGTGGAAGACCCTAGCCAGTGTTTGGTTTGTTAGTTTTGGGCTGTAAAACAGGACTTGCTCCAACTGTAGATAAATACGGCTCATTCTAAGGTAACAAAAACAATTCTTTTTTTCAAATGATTATACATGAAATTAAAACATACCTATGAATATTATATTCCATTTATGGCAATAGATCTTCCTAAATGTAACACACTGGACCTTTAAATATATTTTACATGATGAATTTGAATTAAAAACTTCTGGGCGAGCAGCTTTTTTATTTGTCTCTTTTAGTTTTAGAAAGTTAAATCACACGTGACCTCCCTGCAAGCTGTGCCATCTTCTGAAAACTCTAAAAACTCAGAGTTCTGTTATGTTTCAGCCATAATACACTGAGTGCCCTGAGTGGTAAAGAGTATGGTCTGTTGCAAACTATCAGTTGATTGTCTTTTCATTAATATTCATGGTGCTGTTTTAACTTCTGCCTGCCCATGTGTCCGTGTACAAGCTCTGGGCATCAGGCCATATGTGCATGCATATTTCTGTGTGTTCAATGACCTCATATTGAAACTATTGTGGTGTGTGTGTGTGTGTGTCGTGTGTGTGTGTGTACACCTGTGCACATGTATGTTCAGGCCCTGGCGGAGGGACAGACGGCGCCCTGGGAAACGGCCAAGAAAGATGAGAACCGCAACAAGAATCGCTATGGCAACATCATCGCTTGTAAGTACTGCAATGACTCAAATGGACTACTCCTACAGTAGTTTTTGCTGAAAATGGTTTTGATTTAATTTAGCTATAACTTGGCTGGCTTGGTGTGCTGTGGTGTGGTTTAGTCCAGTTTGGGTTGGTTCTGTATTGTCTATTTCAACTAATCTCTTTTAGTACTTGTTGGTCTTGTCTGGTTTGGTTTGGACTGATTCATTTGGTGCGAGCTAAATTGCTTTTTTCCCTCAATTGGGCTTTAGTTAGATGAGCTTGACTGACTTTAATTTAGTTAATTGGTTTGGTGTGTTTTAGATTTCATGGCTGTTTTCTGTTTCATGCTGTAGTGCCAGGTACTGGATAAAGAGACCTTCCGTCAGCTTCAGGATACAGCTCTTTACCTCTGTTCCAGCAACTGTCTGCCTCGCTGAAGTGTCCTTCAGCGAGGCAGAGTCACTAACTGACTCCCCCCGGCTCTGGGTGCGCCCTACTGTTGGACGTAACCACCCGCTGAGAGCCAGATGCCAGCAGAATGTGGTCTTGAATCAGTCAGGATACACTGAGCAGAACGTTTTTAAGAGATGATAACATTTTTTTTGAACATTTGACAGTCTCACTATCTCACTTCGATCAATGCAAAACAATATGTTTAATTGAAAATAAGATATACATATGCAAATGTAATAAGATCCCTTCTTTTTCAGAATGTTATATCAAAGTCCATTCAAACTAATTCCCTAAACTTCTGTAAGTCAGATACAGAAAACTACTGTGGCAAAAATAACTTTCAGTTTGCAGAGGGATTTTATTTCAATCCTGCTTGATGATCAAAGCCTGCAGCCTCTATTTTATGCAGAGGGACTTTTGTCAAAATTAAGCCTTATTTTTGAGCAAAGACAGGTTGCTGTAATGATGTGCAGAGTGAGGCATGTTCTGAATGTAGCGTATCTGTTCGGCCATTAGAGTGTGAATTAGCATGTGAATGTGATGCTGTGTCAAGTGTTTGCTATGATTTTGTGTGCACTAATGACGTCTTGTCTGATTGTATGTTCTGTAGATGTGTGTGTGTATACTTGTTATCTTGTACAAGGCAACTTCAGGCCTCTATTTAGCATAGAACAATAGAAGCAGATTGTATGGTTGAAATGTTATTGAATGGTTTAGGGATGTGTATGTGTGTGAATGTGTGTGTGCGTATTTGTATGTGTGTCTATGCCATTGGACCCACATGCACATACCTGACCAGTATGATCCAAATAATTGCGCCTGTGTGCTTAGATTTTTGTAATTCGAGTGTGTGTGTGTTTGCAAGCACAGATCCGTGTGTATGTACTCGTCTCATTATGAGGGTTTAGATGTCAAGGCAAAGACACTGCACTAACCTGAAGGTTTTAAAATGAAACATTGTGCTGAAATGAAATAGCCTGTCAAGGACTTGATAGCCAACAGGAATTATGATAAATTTGCTATTAGTACAAATCCTTTAATTACAAGGGCCTGGTAATGGAAACTGTCCATCTTGCTTGCTGTGATTGTACAAAGGCTCATTTCTTGAGAAAATGTTTTAAAAGCCCCCCAGGGACACGACTTTGTGCGCTGTCTTTATTAGAAGGAAATGTGGTGAGACAGGCAGACCGACTGGCTGCAGCTAAACTTTAAATATAGGTAAAAGGGTCTTCTGTCTTTTCCTTCCGTCAGCTTGAACTTTAATTCCCCTTTTGAAACAGTGGATTTGCTTAATAATAATAGCATGAATTCTCTCTTACACACACTGCTCTGCGTATGGGGCTGGGTTGCCTTGCCCCCAGCGCTAAACGTAACACTTTCCTAAACAATAAAGGTACTGTACTGTAACTTCAATGCATATTAGGATATAGGTTATACTTTCACTAGAGCCCAACTGATATGATATTTCTGAGTCCAATACCAATTTTAGAGGGGGAAAATTCACAGATTAGCAATATGGAGGACGATAAAATGAATGAACTTTTTCTATGTGGATTGTGCACCAATTTTGTACCGATATGACTATGGAAAGGTACTCAGAAGAATGCATTTTTCATATTGGTGCCTATCGAACACCAATACCATACCGTTTTATCTGTGACAGGCTTATATCGTCGATATATATCGGGCAGGCTCTGATTTTCACAGAGACATGACTTGTTTCAGAGCCATTGAATCTATACTGATCCACTACATGGTAAACATGTGACAATACGACATATATTCCATGAGACCAACGACTTAACCCTGGTGTTTTCAGTAGCAGGTAGCAAGTAGCTTGTTCCACTGAGCATCAACAGCTTGATGGATGCTTCACCAGTCAGTAAACAGTGGTAAATTGTTTAAGTGAGGATGTGACTCACTGCTTCTTGAAACACTGGAGATAGCTATTGAAAACCAAGCAATAGGCCAAAAATGTTGCATGCTTCTGCAACTCTGCGATGCATTCCCCACCTCAAACTGACACAGTAACCAATTTCAGTGATAAGTTTGAGAGCAATTGCATGTTTTTTGAATATTCAACACAAGTCTCCAGTTTGAAAACAGAAAAAAAAATCAAAGAAAATGGCAACACTCTAAGTGGCAGCAGGAAGGGTTTGTGTTTAAGTCTCACAGAAGACAGGGTTCAAATTAAATCTAGTGGTTAAAGTCGGATCTAGTTGACTGGAAAGTCATTTTGGTCTCCATCCATTGACAGCACCTCTAACCCAAGCAAATGCTCATTGAGCCTCGGCAGAACCAAGGGAGCTAAATTTATGGCCTGGCTTTGCAAGACTTAAACCAACACCCAAGATCTGACCATAAAAATCCCCTCAGAGGAAGCTGTGATAATCTTTCTATCCTTGTGAGGACATTTGACTCCCTGTGACTTCTTTGTCACACTCATCTTTCTCTTTCTCACACACACACCAACACATACTTTTCACTACCCCTCTCTCTGTCTCCCTCCCTCTCTCTCTCGTGCAGTTTGGAAAGGGCTGATTTGAGTTGAAGTGTTAACACTCTTCCTCCGGCCATCTGCCAAACACAAACGGTGGATGCCATGTTTGAAATCCCTTCAGCACACTGAATAAATGTTAATCTACCAGCCTCCTGTCCTCCCATCTCCTCACCGCTTCCCCTCCTCTCCCATCGCTCACTTACATTCCCAGCTTTCTTTCCTCCCCCTCATCTTGTTTCCTTCCCTCTCTGAACTTTTACTTCCCCCTCCTCTTTTGACCTCTTTCTTCTTCCTTCATCTACAATCTTATTTTCATTTCTGTCTTTTCTCACCAATCACACTCTTTTCACCTTCCTGCTCTTCTTTTTTATCCTTCTTTTGCTCCATCCTTAGCTTTTTCCCCTCTCATCCCTCATTCACTCTTGTCCACCACCTCCCTCTCCTTTTTTCTCATTGTCCCATGTCTTTTCATCTCAACTCTCCTTTCCTTGAAATTTTAACCTCCTTAAATCCTCCTCTTCTCTTCCATTTTTACTCTCACACATCTCCCTTTTACTTCCCTTATGCCTCTCTCATCTTCTTAACTTTTTCTCGCCTTTCCTTTCTTTCTTTTCTCTCCTTTCCTGTGCTCTCTATCCATCCATTCATCCTGTCTGATTACCTCTGACAGAATATGGGTTGAGGCAAAGCGCAGTAGTGTTTCCTCATTACAGGCATCTGTCTGCTTCTATTTCCTCCTCCCTCCCCTCCTTCCCCTCTTCTTAGTTTCTTTTTCTCCTTCTTTTTTCTTCTCCTTCTCAGCCCTCGGTTCATAGAACAACCTTCCCATATGGTCATTTATAATTCAACAGAAGCATGCCTTCAAAATAAACAAAATTTATTGGCAAGCATTAACATATGTGGAAAGAGGGGGCGTGCATGCTTGTGAGTAACTATATGTGTGTGTGTGTGTGTGTATAGGTGTGTGTGTTATCAAAGAGTGTTAAGGTGATGTGGTGTGCTTTTTTTTTTGTTACATTGGTCTTCATGTGCACTCCTACACAGCATATTTGTTTGTTCGTGTTTTGTCTATGTTATCCCGCCAGTTAGCTAGCGCTTTTGCAATGCAATATTCATACTCTCAACTCACAGTTGTAATATTATTTTCAATGAGGCTCAGCACTGTCAAGACAGCTTGCTATTGGTCAGTGGCACACATTAACATGTCAACATTCACCAAAGTAAAAACTCTACGTGGAACATTCACATGGATGGATTTTGCTTCCTTAAAACGGATCATCTGTTTGCAGAAGTTCCATTGTAATTGTTTTTTGTTTTAAATCCTTGTGTGAATGGACCTTTAGCCTACAACGCTCTTTACTGAAAAAACAATCCCACTGTCTAAAAAAAAGCAGTATTAAAGATTAGACACGTTAGTTAAGTTAGGCAAGAAAGCATTGTAGGAATTTTCATTGCAGTTTTTATTTTGCAGAAAACTCTTCTGAATATTCTTCCTGACTGCTGAGAACAAGCTGACAGCTTGCCGTGGGTTGATTATTGTGGAGACAAGTTTAAAGTATAATGTCAAATGTTTCAATTTAAAATGAAGTTATATAATGGGTCAACAAGCTTCTATTTCACTCTCTAAAATGTAAATGTTTCTCTCTTTTCTCTCTGCTGTTTAGACAGCATAACATGCATTCTAAAGTCACCATGGTGTTTATATAATATAACATTCAGAAACAGTCTGTCTAACCTGCACATTTGTAATGATCATTGATTTCCTCATCGATTTCTTCAAACTGCTTCTGGGATTACTGCACAATGAACCAGAGAAAAGTCAAAGGCTTTCCTTATTGAGTAGAGTACATTTCTCTCAGACAAGCAGTCTATTGCCTTTATGTCTTTGAGTCATTTAACTCTGGAGAATTTTGATTCCCTTCACCCCTCTAAGCTTCTACCAAAAACAATATGCCTTCCCAAATATAGATATACCCACATTTCTTTTGCATGCTTGAGCAAAATTGCTGCACTTTTGCTCCCCAATAGGAGTGGATTGAAAACTCAACAACTTATCGGCTGATAGAAATAACTCATACATAACTTATATTAGTATTTTGTTGAGAGTTTGAGAAACAGGTGCAACAGTTCTCTCCCTTCCCTCATTTGCCTTCAATGTCTTTTTTTGCCTCTCATTATTTAGTTATGTTTAGAGTAAATGCATGCAACATTTTAGAAGCAACGCATTAGAGTCACAAATCAACACAAGGAAACATTCTTGGTTATGTCAAAGCTGTATGACTCTGTCCCTGACATTCTGGTTTTGAAGATTTGAGATGAATCAATCAAGAGTCTGAGATGGCACATAAACACACACACAAGCACACAGGCTAATGAACAGCTACTGCCCATATGCTTTGGTTGTTTGTAGACATAAGAAAAGGACACTTAAATTCAGCAGTTAAGGTAAAAATCTGCTTCATGTCCTTTATACATCTTTCATCTTCCCTGTATCTCTTTGTCTCCCCCTTTCTCATGTTTATTTTCTCCGTAAGTCCCCCGTATGTCTGTCCTCCTCTCCCTTGATGTCCCCTCTCTCTGTCTCGGACTTCCTTTGTGAATCTATTCATTATTTCCACTCTGTTCTACCTCTCTCCCCTCTTCACCTATTCTTTTCATCTTTTTCCCTCACTTCTTTGACCTCCCATTACTACTTCTTCTTTGCCTGGCTCTGCTGTCTTGAATCTCTTCCTTCCTCTCTTTCTCTAATACACATGCACACACTCACCCCAGAGCCCTCTTTCCATTCACTAATGTGTACCGGTGTTCAGGTGAATGAGAATCATTACACAGGCTGTCAGTCTTTGCCAGGCGGTGTTACTACGCACACACACCCTTCACCCAGTGTTACACCTCCAAGCATCGCTGGCATAATCAGTATCCCCTCCTGCATCGTGTTGTTTCTCATTACAGCAGAGGTTATGTGCATGGTTGAGTGTGTGTGTGTGTGTTAGAGAGAGAGAAAGAGAACAAGAAAGGGTGAGGGCATCTTGTTTCAGTGAATGTGTATGTGTTTCTATGTGAAACAAAGGAAGGAAGGTTTTGAAAACAAGCACAACCGTTTGTGTTTTTGTGTGTGTCTGTGAGTGTGTGTGTCTGTGAGTGTGTGTTAGCTTTATTTGCAGCTGACTCCCCTCCTCCTCTCTTATCCACTCTGGCACTGATTCTCAACACGTCTGCCGAGCTGCTCTGAAGTCAGAACGCCAACAACTCCTCTGAAGTGTTTGACCAAAGAACCACAACAAATATTAGCATCCCCCAAGCTGTCACACACACACACACACACACACACAGTTATACAAATAAACACACATATACAAATGAACACACACTCTGTATGCCCGTGGTAGAACATATTAATTCAGTGACTAAGAAAGTCTATACCTGCAATGTACACACTCACACACATACATGTACCGCTCCACACTCAGGCTTATACAGATCACAGCGGTCTAGTCTGTGCTTGATTGCTTGAAGCAGTGTAGCACTGCTGTGATATTGTTCCACCTGCAGCCTTACAGGAAGAAGGATTTGTGATTTGTTTTTTGGAAATGTATGTTCTCCTTTCTCATGGCAAACAGTATTGCAAATGTCTAATTTTGATATAAATATATATTGCTCATATATACAACACATTAAATTATAATTATAATAATAATAATAATAATAATAATAATAAGAGTATACTCTGAAACAGATGGTACTTTATCGTGTGGGAGAGAGACTTAAACAATAAATGTAGTGTTGTCCTGACCTGCATAATTAGTTTTATTTTTAAGCCAATAAGGATTTTCTGAAAATGGTGACAAAGTATTATATAGATTGTTGTAGTTAGCAATACATAGAAGCATTATTAGCTGCATGTAGTAAAAAGTAAAGAGAATGACCCTTTTTCAGAGTTCACACTGAACAAAGTATGTGGACACAGCAAACATTAGGCCCATATAGTTCAGTATGTCATTCCAAAACCATGTGGCCTCCACTCTTCTGGGAATGCTGTCCACATCATTTTTAAACCTGGCTGCAGGAACTGAAAGGAAAAAGGTTTTTTCAAACTGTTGCCACAAAGCTGAAAGTATGCAATTTCGTGTTGATTTGGTCGTACTTTCCACCACTGAGTAGGCATCCATTTTCCTTATGCTGATCCATCTACTTTGAAAAGAAATTCTGGTTGCTGTAATGTAAAAAAACAAAAAAAACAAGAAACAAACAGGAAGAAAATGATTCTCAAAAGGAAAGACTGATTACGCTTGCAAGCTCCCCCACCACCAGATGATGAATTGGTTTGTGTTGCAGCTCCCAGCGGGGGGGAAGCACACAGATAATGGTGATAATGAGGCTGATTTTTAACGCCAGCCACGGTATTATTGATACTTTTGACGGTGATTGCTGTTAATCATTGTTCCTCTTCAGAAGCGGTTGGGGGTAACAAAGACACAGTAATAACAATACATGAAGAACTTTGATGCTGATTTTTAACAATTAATATTTATCGCCCAAAAAAACAAGCGTCGGGTGGTGGAGGGAGACAGTGAAGTAATGATTTTAACCATGATTGTGTTTTTAATTAGAAGGTAGAAGGATTATGAGTGATTATAGTTCATATTTCTAAAACTTCAGGGGGTTGACAATTGGATATTCGTTGATAGCTGGTAATGACGAGCAGTGATCATTAACAGTGTGTGATAATTGATTGTTGATGAATTAATCAGAATTAATGAGATATACTGCTGTCTAGACATTTATAAGATACCCACTGAAGAGGGATTGTATCTTTCTTTTCAGGCACCCATCCAGTCAGAGCACATACCCTTCTCCTAAACTCCTGTGGTAATAAGGCAGTGATGTGGATCATCAGGCTGCTGTTGTGATGTTTCATTTCAGATTTCTGCTTTTTAACGAAAAATGACACACAGGAGCAAGCTGTGCTCGGCTCCACTAATTCACTTCTCATGTACCTAATGAGTCGCTGTGTGCTATCATACCACCACTTATATGCAGATAACTTTTCCCTCTCCGTCTGGCACATGAATGGCCCGCTGCAGGCGAACATGTAGTGCCATTAGACTGAAGAGAGGATGTTCCTCGGACAATCAGAAATGGCACACTAATGAGGAGAGAGAGTATCTGTTGGTCAGTGGAAAGAAGATGATTTGCAGTAAGAAAGGCTAGCAGGATATATGTCTGAGGACCACATGCTAATAAGTGTTTCAGTTTGCTCTGTCCTAATTTGTTATTTACTTAACTGTGAGTGGAGTTAACTGCATGGATCAGCTTTGATATTGGACATACAGACAGGAAAGTTTGTTTGTTTATTTTTACATATCTGCCTTAGTGTCTTCAAGGTGATTCATATACTGTATGTCCTGTGTGATGGTTAAGGAAGGAGGAGACAGCGGGTAAAGAGCAGAGGTAGAGGTTCATCAAGTCACATATGGGAGAGGGTGTGTGCTGCTTGTGGGTTGAGGGTCTAATGATACAGGGTTCCATATGTTGTACAGATTGTAAAGTCCTTTGAGACAAATTTGTGGGTTTGTGCTAAGAAAATGGAAGTGACTGAACTTGGATAAGTGGAAAGGGCAAAAAGCACATCTGGGTAGTCGACATGTATAATGACACTGTGCAAACTGGGACTATATTTGCTAGAGTTTGATGGCAGTGGCTTTCATTGGTTCTTCAGTACGTATGTCCTCAATTGGGCATTGGTGAAGTGTTATTCTACTAAATTTTAGACCATCATCCTTGCAGAATTAAGTATTTGAGATTATTGGTGTTATAACATTCCTGTGGAATATTCACTACATTGTAGTTTGTATCAGTTTTGCTGCATTCACTAAACCCTGTGGTGCCAAAGACAGCAGGTTAGGGCTTTAAAGTTAAATATAGTTGCAGTTGTTGTGATCTGGATGAGTAAATCCATGCTTCTTTAACTGAACCGTACCATCGCAATACCACTAGTGTCTACAAGATTATTAGTGATATCATAGTAAAATTCAAGTTTTCTTCTTGGACAAAATGGATGCCAGACACATCTATTTCTCATTTTCCAAATTAGTTTTGCCTTAGTGAAAGCTACTATAGTTAAGTGTTACGATACACTGATTTAGTTCTGCTGTGTAACTTTAAAGTGTAAAGAGGTTGCAGCTCTTTCTTCCCCTCCACCCTTCGCTCTCTCTCTCTCAGTTTTTCTCCCAACAGCTTTCAAACAGCTGGAAACAGCATCTTGAGGTGTGTGTTTGTGTGTGCAAGTGTGTGTGTAAGTCGACAACATTTCTGAGTTGTTTGACACATCAGCTGCAGGGAACTCTGGTCTTAATAGGCTATTACACACTATAATACCCTCCAACACACACACACACACGTACGTGCAGATATGCAAACTGACACAGAAGCACCACACACACGCGCACACACACACACACGCATACATATGCTGACACTGGGACACACACATCACTTGAACATTGAAACACTCCTGGAATACTTTCAGAAACGCACACGAAACCATTTCAACACACATCCTACAGATGTTCCAGAACATACGAGCATACAGGGAAGTGAAGAAAGACACACTTTAACACACTTACACGCTACTCAGTCTCTCTCACACACACACTTACACTCAATCACACATGCTATTAAATTCCCTAATGCCTTGAGCCAGGCTGACAGCGGAGTGTGTGCCGTGAGTGAGTTGAGCTCCATAGGGAGTTAACTGATTAAGTATATCTGTGACAGACACAATCCCTGCTTAGTGGGCTACTGAAAAAGGAGGCGAGAAGAGCAGGAGGAGGAGGAGCAGAGAGGAGATGAGAGGGAAGGAGAGGATAGATGAGTAAAACATCTTGTTCAGCAGTTTCAACTTGCTACTGTGAGCGCTTTTTGCTTGTCTGTGAAATACCAGCTCCATCTGTTTGTATGGACATTAAACAGAGTTGTGCCAGTGTTGGTGGTGTAGTTCACAAGCAACTTTATGTTTCTGTACATGTAATTGTAAGTACTTGTGCTTTATGGAATACAACTACCACCAAATACCTCTGAGCATATAGCTAATTCCATTTTAACCATTATTAAAATAAATAAAAGAAGAATCAAAGGGAGAGGGGATATCATTATAAAGGGGAAGTGTGAGGCTGTATTTTAGTCGCAGAAATCTCCCATCATGCATCTAGTCTGCATTAGTGCCACTGTGAAATGGTATATTATCTACCCTAGTCTCTCTCCAGCATTGTAAAATAAAACCTAATGGGCATATTGAAGTGTTAAATTCTTCTCTCTCCAAGAGCAAGCTCTGTTACACTTTCTTGCACTTTTCAGGCAACTGGCAAGACAATGGAATATAAAAGAGGCAGTAAGTAGAGGTTTTAACTGCCTCATAGCTCAAATGACCATAATATATCTGCAAGAGCTTGATAAGGTTTTTGTTCGATATCAATGACCCAGCAATTACTTTGTCCAGCACTCTTGAAAATACAAACCTAAGCCACCAGTTTCAGTCACTTCACGTTTCAGCGGCCAAGTTCTTTTCCCAAACCACAAAGGCTTTGTCATACTTCTCTATGTTTGATTTTCACTTGACATTTCATGCTTACTTCCATAACAAATCCTATTTCTTATCAAATAAGCAACAAATTGACATTATGGTTAAATTATGTGCGGTGGAAATATCAGGGTGTAGGGTTAGGGTCCAAAAGTCTCAAGTTGCAGTTGTTGAGAAGCAAGACGAACCTTGCTGGTCTCTAATTCGTAGTTCAGTAAAGGTCATAGATCTTTTAAATGTCCAAATATGATCCGAGCTGGGCCATTTGGGATAGAAGAATTTTATTAGTACTGTTTTCAGTGGAGGATTTCAGCATTGTATAACCCAAGTACTTCTTAAATGTCTTTTTGCCTCATCAAGCGAGAGCAATCTTGGGTAGACACTGGCCTTATAAAGCAATAAAAAGGCAGCATATGTCATGGTACTAGATAGATAGATAGATAG
>NW_023339740.1:26926794-26935300 GCF_004916995.1 Morone saxatilis | reverse complement strand
AGATAGATAGATAGATAGATTCAATCCAGTAGCAGCATACAAATATACATTAAAATTAAAATTATTCTATAGAGCATAATGACTCCATAGATTATCTCCAGCTCAAATTAGGAAACTTCAGTATATTATGTGGTCTTATTTTTGGTGAGATGTAGTATAAAACCTTACCATGACCTTTGATCTTCAAGAGCTACTGATACAGCAGCTCCTGTTTGCTGTTGTGGTACCACAGCAGTCATTAGGCACTGGTGGCTCTTATTCATTTTATTTGTGTGCAATGACTGTGTGTCGGCTCTCAGTACATACAATCTGATGTCTCCAAATTACAGCCTTCTGCTGCATTCAGCTGCCCCTGCGAATCTCTCCAAGATAAAAACACAGAAGTCTATTTTGCTTGGCCTTTCCTGGACCCCTCAAGTTAACAAGTTCTCCCCAACAAAACTTTTACAGTGGCTGCTGGAGTAATGACAAGACTAGCGAGAGAACCGGATAGAAGATAAAAAAAGACGAAACACCGAGAGAGAAAATGGAACCGAGCTAGAAGCAGAGAGAAGAGGAAAGGAAAGGGAGAGGGGTGGGGGGAGTTGCAAGGTTGTGAGGAGAGGGAGACTCAGCAGAGGAGTGGAGCTCATTAATGAGTAATGGGTTCGTGACCCTTCGCCCTTGGACACCACAGCTTCTGATGACTTTGTTGTTACTCCAGTACTACAGATGCCAACATAAGCTTGAGTGCAGATATCTACTCTATATATCTATATCTATATCCAGATCTAGAACTAGGAGACAGGGTTGAACATATACATGATTCAAGTGTATTGATCTAGATTTGGCTACTGGGAATCTGGCAACCACGTCCGCGGGGTCTTAAAAAGTCTAAAATCCACTGATCTGCCTTAAAATGTCTTAAATATATGAAGTGGCATTTTCAGTCAGTATGGGTCTGAAATAGCTATTACATAAATAATAATACATAAATACATAATAATTAACGTCCTGTATTCTTTGTTCACACACATACTGTATGCACACATATAGTACACTAATTAAAATCACTTACTTACTCACACACACTCTGACACACACACGTTAACACACTGTCAGCCTCTTCAAACTTGTGGCCTGTGTCCAGATCTGCAGTGTTTGCAAGCCAGTACCTCCTGCCATCTTAGCCCAATTAGAAGCTCCCCTCCCTGGGCAGAGAGACGTGGAAAGGGCCCCTCCCTCCCTCCCTCCAGCTTCATATCTGTGGCTCTCGTGTTATGACAGCCTGACACTAGCCCTGTGTAATTACTGCTGTCTGAAGGAGCGAGACAGTATGGGGCAAGAGAGAGGGAGAGCAGGCAAAAAAGGTAAATGAAGGACTAAGAGGGAGGGAGAGAAGTGAGGAGAAGGAGAGGCCAGGCGGGGACGGTCGACGGAATCAGACAAGGAGGAAGAAAAGACGCGGATGAAGAGGCAGATGAGATGGAGAAATAAGAGGAGAAGAAGTGGTAGAAATCAGAAGAAGAAAGAGAGAGGGAGACAAAGAGCAGAAGGCTGGCAGACTACCCCCTGTTGTCTTTGTTTTATGTGCAGGGAATGTGTGTGTGTGTGTGAGAGAGAGAGATGGTTTGTGTGTGTGAGAGTTGTGAGTAAGAGTGTGGGTGAGCTGATAGCTGATGACAGTATCTTGTACCGGCAGAGTGGAGTCATGCTGCCATCATTGTTGCCGCTCAGCCAGAGCCAGAACATTACTCTGATGAAAGCTGTACAAATAATTCTCCTCAAGGTGATCCTAGAAATGATAATCAAGGAAGGGAATTTGTTGCAAGGCTCTGTATTATATGCAGCCATATTAACGATTTATGTTCAGTTATATTATTCAGCGCCAGAGATGCATGTTCATATAAGTGAGGGTGTGGAGATGGGCCTGGTGGACGGGCCAGTAAGTGATTTACTATACCACCATTTTTGCAGGATTGTGTCTCATACTTTTCATACTTTTCTGGGGTACGTCATGGGAAAGGAATTGAAGGAGGCATATCTCAGGCATCTCTGACTACCAGGGTGCCTATTGCTTCAGGGTTGCCCCAGAGGGAAGACACTTAGAAGCTTGGAATCAGACTCTACATATTTTGAGATGTTCATTATGTCACATTAGGTAGTCATGGTGCCTGAAATTCGAAATTGAGATTTGGTTGAGAGACACATCAGACTACAGGTTCACCCCAGCACAATCCTGACCTATCAGTTTTTCATGGCTCAGTAATAGGAAAGGAGGGACCAGAGACTTTGGCATCAGCAGGGCGTCTGAAGCGGTAAATATAAAGAGATATTTTCACTAAGGCTGAGGGAGTATATCTATCATTAAGTGGGCGGCACTAACCCTTTAAGCCTGAAATTGATATGGCTTGATCAGAAGTTGCTATATTAGAAAGATATTCACCGAACAGCCTCAGAAATGAGCTTCAGAGCAGTGTTTTTGAGTTTTTTATAAAGGTTTACGAGTATGGATATTGGCACATTTTACGCTGATGATACTTATACTCATAAAATGTACTTTACCCATACCGGATTCTAGTTCAACCCAGTACTTGCTCAACCCTTCACATTAGGCAAGAGAAGGCAAAGAAGTCTGACACGCTAGTCATGAGATGCCTAAGATGCAGAATCGATCGTCTTACACGATGACACCATACAACCCTGGCATAAGGAAATGTTCCTATGTTAAGTCAACATATGGAAAATAATTTGATAGATTTGTGAGAGACAGAAAGCTGGTAAATATACTCTGCTAATGGACTCCATTAACAGAGTTTTTTTTTGTTCTTGATTGAAAACATGACATTCAAAGGGTTATGCATTCATGTGATGAATACATTAAACTGCACCGCCTTCACCCCCAAAAGCTTTGTAAGTGTATGAGATCAAATCTGCTTCTAAACTGTATCCAAAAAAAGCAAAACTGTCTAAACACAAAGGTCCACTTGCTAGCTTTTCTGCACAGTCTAAAAAAACATCTCATCTCTTCATTAATCAATGTATTTTGCTCATTTGTCATGGAGATGGTTTAATTTAATTTAAGAGTTAATTCTTGACCTTGGAAATTTACAATGATAGTATCATCCTAATACTAGGTCTACTTTGACCTTTTTCCAGATGTTTCAAACACATCTTGTGTTCTAAAGGATCTTGTGTGTTTAAATAAGGGTTCAAAGTAAGCTTCTCTACAATTTTCTGTTTCTTCTGATGATTTTTACTCCACAGGAAGTCTCATTTTGTGCCAGCTATGAATAGAAAATTCACACAGCTATTCCAAGATATTCACTGAAAACAAAAAACGTTAACGCCTACTTGACAAAATGATTGCTCCCAAGCCCCAACTATAAACATAGAGGAAATGGGTAACAATTGGCAGCATGAGTCATCGACCACACAGTAGATCTGCTCACATAAAAGCTCTGTTTTTGAGGCAGAATTACTTTTTGAGACAGATGAATTTGGGCTTTGATTTAAATTGTGTTAAAAAAAATTGCCTGTAGAAAATTATTTTTTCTCAGATATATTATAAATGTGAAGCCTGGTGCTTGCATTGTTGCATATTAACAGCTTTTCAGGGTACAATTAGCTCTTGAAATACCAACTTGCAAATTCCAGGAGGTAAAATTCTTCAAAAGCAGAAACCTGAAGTGTGGGAGCAAAACTGTTGTTCTCTCACAGTTCAGAAGTCTTCCCCGGAGCTAACAGCCTAGCTTTCAGGCTAACCGTAACCAGCTTGCTGTGCGCTTGCTTTAAGCTCTGTACCCCACTGTAGCTTTGCATCAATCAGTAAAGTCATATCTATTAGCATTTCAATAGCTTCAAAGAAACACAGAGGTGATCCCTTTTTTATTCCCCCCCCTCTGTCGCCAGTTTTTTTCTTTTCATCCCCCTTTTCTCCCAGCTCCTATTCTCATTCTGTCTCATCCCACCTTATGCCAATTTCTGGTCTCTTGTTTTTTATTTTACTTCTCTTCTACCCCGTCTACTTTTCTTAATATCATCTCCCATTCACCCACCTCCCATCTCCTGTTGACATCATTATCTTGTTGTTTTTTTTTTTAAAAAAAAAAGAACATTAAAGAATCAGAGAATTGTTTCTTATTCGTAGCAGCGCTATCATTCTAATGTGGTCATATGTCTCAGAGAATGAAAATAAGAGGGGTGAATTGGAGCATATTAACACAAGAAAGAAAAAAGATGAGTGTGAGAGAGAAAAATAGAGATAATCAGACTAAATCATGTCCGCTTCATCTGCAATTACCTGCCGTTGCCACGCTACGACTGAACGAAATCACCGCCTGCTATTTGCAATAATGCCCCATATGTGTCCTAATACTATGGATGGCTATTAGAGCACAGAACAAAATAATTGACATTCAAATAAGAAGGGGGAAAAGGAAAAAGATTTAGTTACATGTACTGCTCCGTGGCTCATACCACTGAGTCATGGTTGTGCCAATGTGAATGGCTCATAGATATCTAATATTTGAACCGGGAATATAGAGTATTTCTTATGTATTGTTTTAAAGAATATATGAAAGAATGTTGGTTTATTACTATCATTGTGGTAGACTTAAGTTACATTTTAGTGTGGTCATCGCTCTGGTATTTTTGCACCACTTCAGTCATCTTACTTGCCAATTAACCAGCGTAGGCCCTATAGTTGAAAACATCTGTTGGTGCATTTTGAGTTTCTGTAGTTTATCTGTCCAGTCATGCTTGCACTAACTTCATCTGTTCACAAACCTCTGTTGGATGCAACCATAAAATCCTTCAGTGATCACCATTAGTAAAATTAAACTATATTTCCATAAAAATAAACAGTTGCTGAAAGGCAGCTAAAAGGAATCAATGTGTGATATCTGAAAAGGCCTGTGAGTTTTGCATCTAAAACTGTTTAATTTCACTCCTTTAAGCACTAATCTCTCAGTTGGTTTTGTGTTTTGGCTTTACTTTCTCTCAACAATACTTTATTTTTATCTAACAAATGGTTGTGGGCAGCAGAGGTTGTGGTGGGTTTGTTTCAAAGGGACTATTAGAAATCGGTTGAAAGTTGGGTGCTTTTTAACTAAAAAATGAAATATTAATTATTTTTAACCTCTAGCACTCAACACTGTGAATGCTTTAAACACTCAGCAAGCCTCAAACAGAAGTGTGTTCTTTCCATTTAAAACAATAAGGCAAAATGTGCGGTTTTAAATCATTTTGACATTGTTCTGATTTTTGCAAATTGCCAGTGACTTGTAGGCGTAAACAGAGGGGAATGGAGTGAATGGCTTCAAGGTAAAGTGGAATGCCCTGTTGTAGTTTTAGAGAGCCTCCTCCTGTGAGCCAACCAATCACCAGTAAGATGAGGCACAGTATTTAAGACTAACTAGAACAAAAATATAGTTAAAGAAGTTATTGGTTATGGATTCTCTGGCAGTAATTAACTGGTGTTTGCTAATAGAGGCAGTTTATAATGGAAACATTTAACTCATCCAAATAATATTTGCTTGAAATCTCTATTGGGTAGTCCTGTACAAAATGTTTATACATTTATGATTTATCTTCCCCGTTCAAGGCCAAATTAACTGAAATGAAAGCAATATACAAAATGAAGCGGCTGAATAAAACTATACAGAACCAAGCCAAGCATGTTTGCTCTTTTTTTTGCATATAGTCAGTCAGTCAGAAGTTATGATTGTAGGATTAGTGAATTGTCGCACAGCTTTATTGTTCCAGTCTATTTGTGATTTCGCTTTTCTATTGTTATGGTTTGGTTAAGTTTAGATGACTAAATCCACTTGGTTAAGATTAGGTAAAGATTCCCATAGGACACACAAGTCCATCCACAGTGTCAAAGTGACATGACATGTGTATGTTCAACCAAGACTGTTCATTGCTACTGAAAGAGGACGGTCATAATTTACATGACTACAGGTTGATTGGTAAGTAAATGTAAACATGGGTCATTTCAAGAATTGTAACAAACAACCAGTACTCTCTTATTTCTGGTTCACACAGTCCCGGTTAGTTAGTAAGTTCCCCATCCAGTCAGTTAGCTGCTCCGATCTGTGGGTAAATGTAACTTTAGGCCTGTTGTATTTTTGTGCTATCTGACCCCACAGACGATCACACCAGAGTCCGACTGCAACTGCTGGACGGGGATCCCCACTCTGACTACATCAACGCTAATTATATCGACGTGAGTGTTTACACACACTGATTTGTACTTTAATGCTTGTGGTAGACTGGAGAGTAAGAACCGTTGTCCCCTAGCCCCGTAGCTTAACCATCACAACTTACCTCAATCTAATTCTAACATTAACCGTAACACTAAAACTAAGTCTGAAACCTGCAACAGCCCTTTTGGAGAGGACCAGAACCACAAACTGTCCTCTGTTTAGAGGTCTAAAGCTCAAATTGGGCCTAACCAACATGGGAATAAAATCACACACATACTGACATGTAGTTAATAAAATTATAACTATTGGCGTCAGGAACATACTCAAAGCTGCAGATTTGATCCCCTGATTAGATAGAAAGATAGATAGATAGAAAGTGCCTTTGAGCAAGGTATTTAATCACAACCATTAACCAATGCTGCTTTGTTGAAATGTAACCTACCTATATATATATATAGTCTTCCGGGGTTAATCTTGTAAATATGTAATCAAACAGGGACATAGCCAGTATCTATGATGTTTACGGAATCACACACACACAGATTAGCATTAGCACATTTTTTTCCAACGTAAATTTGAATGCACAAATCCCTGAGCACACACACAGGCACACAGAGTATTAGCCAAGGTTGCCACAGCAAATTGAGCCATCTGAGTCCCATTTGTATAAAAAAAAACAATTATCTGGATGCAGGTAAAATCATTCCATCCAACCTTCCTCCTTCAATACCCTTTTTCCTCATTTACTCATCCCTCCTGCAATTTCATGTCCCTCACCTTCCCACTGTTTTCCTCTTGGTCCCCTTTTCCTTACCCATCCACCTATTTGTGTTCTCCTCCCTTCCTCTCTGCCCTCTGGGCGTTGTGCTTCGCTTTTCGATGTAATCTCTTGCTCACAGTTGACTGTTTTAACAGCCTTAATGAATTGGAACATAACGTCTATCTTCAATCAAGCTCCATAGTGTCTCCACAGACACAATTTAAGAAGAGAAGAAATGGGGAGAATTGGAAAATTGAAAACGAAACAATACATTCCCTCAGTGAAGACAACGCCATATTTATAACATGGTCTTAATGACAATACGAAAGTGATAAATGTTTTTATCTTAGCAAGGTTATCTGTTTTATAGGGAGATGTTGGGGTGAGGAGGGTGTGTAGGGACAAGAGGGGAGATAATAAATGGCTTGAGAATCGTCGCTTTTCATCTCTCCCGTGGAGGGAAAATTAAGATCCCCTCTATTATTTAATTTGATGTTTATTTGGAAAACGACCTTGAGTTATGTTTCTGGAGGGAGTTGAGGGAATGGAGAGCGAGAGAGAGAGAGAGAGAGAGAGAGAAACGGGACAAATTAAAAGAGAAAAAAGGGTGGGAGGGGGAAACTGAAAAGAGGAGGAAGAAGCAGATAAACTGGCAGATGGATAGGGGGGCAGGAGTAATGAGAAAAAGCAAGATAGAATGGGAGGATTCAAGAAAAGAGGAAGGAAGGTGGATAGAAAGAGAAGCAGAAATGTATTGAAAGGCAGAGTAAGAACAAAAGGAGTGAGGAAGGAGGAGTGAAGTAAAAAGGAGAAAGGAAGTAATCACCTCAGCAGGAGAAAAGGGGAGGGATTTCAAAAGTGAAAGAATTGGGAGAAGAAATGATGGAAGAGGGATGAAAAGTTGGAGATACAGATACAGTAGAAGTTTTAGTTAGTTTTATGGTACAAAGCTAAAAGTGAAGAAAATGAGATAAAGTGATGGAGGGACAGTCCATGGAAAGTAAAAAGGGCATGTAATGATAAAGTGAAAAGGATATGGGGAAGGAGAGATGTACAGAGGATAGGGAGGGAGGGCCGGAGGTGTTACAATTGGTTAAAAGGAGTTCATCTGTTGATTTATAATTGCAATTGTAATATTTTACTTATATGGGAAGATGCAGAAGAATAGATAACCTGCACAAAGGTGAAAGGAAGGATAGAGAGAAAAAAATACATATAGAAAGATGAGGTGAAGGGGAGAAATAAAGAAAAAAGAAAGAAAAGAAAATTGAAACAGAAAAAGTAATACACTAAAAATAGAGAAAATAAGGACTGTGGAGGAAAAAATTTAAAATATGGGTGGAAAAAGATGGAGATGACGAAAGTATGGAGAGGTCTTTTTTCATGCTTCACTTTTTTTCTGTCTCACAGGGGTACCATAGACCCAGACATTACATCGCCACACAAGGTAATTAAACTGACGTGATGGCTGTGTGTGAGAAGACTGCATGTGTGATTCTACATTTGTGCAGATACAAATGTGTATGTGAGCATCTATGCAAGTGTGTGTGTGTGTGTG
>NW_023339740.1:26926461-26926669 GCF_004916995.1 Morone saxatilis | reverse complement strand
AGTGTGTGAGTGCATGTGTGTGTGCACACATGTGTATTTCCCTGTTCGTGTGTGTATATTTTACGCGTGTGTTTGTGTCTGTGCTATGAGTGCTGACGTATTTTTACATGACATCGAGTCAGTGTGTGTTTTTACACACATACACCTGTGTGTATCATTATATCAGTATATTATTATTTGTATATCTCTAATTTGTGTGTGTGTGTGT
>NW_023339740.1:26914460-26926436 GCF_004916995.1 Morone saxatilis | reverse complement strand
CTCTCTCTTGTCTCTCTCTCTCTCGGTCATGTCTCTCCTCTCTGCTCTCTGTTCTCTCTCTTCTCTGTCTCTTCTTCTCTGGTCTTCCTCTCCAGGTGATTATTGTGAGGTGAACGTGTGCACTAATGGTGGAACCTGTGTGACTGGAGCAGGAGCTCCGTTCATCTGTATCTGCCTCGATGGCTTCTCTGGAGAAACCTGCAATGAGACTGAGGCTGGTAAACGACACCTCTGATGTGACTTTCAGATAAAACATAGACAGCCGTTTAAAGAACTGTTCATTACTGCTCGACCTCCGTTAAACTTGGCTCTCACCTCCTTCCTCTTTTGTGTGGTTCTCCTCATCCAAAGGGCCCTGCAACCCCAACCCATGCAAGAATGATGCCATCTGCGAGGTGACCGGTCAGTCCCGCAGAGGGGATGTCTTCAGCGAGTACGTCTGCAAGTGCCAACCAGGCTTCGAGGGAGTCCACTGCCAGAACAGTAAGTCTGTTCTCCCTCTTCAAGTAGCTTTATCGGGATTATATCAATAACTATTCAAAACTGTCAGTATTTCCTGTAGAGTTTGTTGTAAATGTGATGTTGGGGCTAATAATTAATAATAATAATAATAACAATAACAGTAATAATAATAATAAATAATAATAAACATTTACATCACGTTCCATGCAAAGTTATATTTTTGTTTTGGCCAGAAGGGAAGTTTTCAGTGTATTTACATCTTGATAGGCCATTTTCCAGGTCTGTAGGTGCCACTGTATATGACTCTGAGTGAGTATAGCAGATGCAACATGTTAAGCTCTCCGGGTATCTTAGGTGCCGTCTTATACCAACAAAGCATCGCTTTTTATTCATTTTTACTAAAAGTGTAACTCTGATTGTCTGTTTGTTGAAGTGTTGTAACACAGTTATTAATCACAATCATTAGTCTTGATCATTTCTGAAAAACATACATTACATTTTTTTATTAATCTAATAGCTACAGTACATCTTAACCACTTTCAGCTATAGCAGCACAAAATAAAAAGTCTTAAAAACTGAAGGTGTTACTGATCGTATCCTTCTTTTACCAGCTGTAGATATACATTCACATATAGCTAATTGGCAAGTCTAATGAGGTCTCTGTTTATGTGTCTAACCTGACACACTTAACATGCAGACAGCCTCTGTGAGTGCTGGCCACTAGACAGACATCTGTCGTCCTTATGGGAACTTCATTCACGCGTCACTCAGACCAGGTTGGTTCAAGCAGGGTCAGCCTCAGACAGGGAAGCAGCGGTGGGAACATGTGCTGCGCTCGTCCAACTGCCTCCAGCCCTGCACACAGACACAGATGGCAACTGTTTGGGCGAGAAGGCGGCAGAATAACAGTGGCCAAGTGTCCACAAAGCAGTAATTTAGCAGGAATCAAGTGGGACTTTTAAGAAAAGCCCATTTGTATTTTGTGTTTGATCATGTATACCCTTTTATCCTAGGTGTCCAAGGGGCAGATTTAATTTCACAAAAAGGTAAAAGTTGAAATGCGAGTCGAGGAGAGAAAGATGTCTTGTGTGTTTGTTTTGCGCTGTGGTCTCTTTTCCTTCTTCGATCCAGGTGCTCTCTGTTCTCTTGGCTGCATGCGGAGGCTGAGGAATTCAGCAACACACACGAACGCACAAAACATTGCACGTACATACACACACACTAACAGACTAGGAACCGCTGGGTTCAGCACTATCTCTGCTTGTTTCTGAGTCAAGACTGGCAGCAAAACTGGCAGTGAGATAATGTTAGCATTAGTTACACAGCCTTTTTATCAGTTCACCCACCCTGACAGGAATATGTCCTTTCATACTAAAAGATTTGTTGTTCAACTCCCTCATGCCTCAAACCACAGTGAAACTACACAAGTTACCATCTATTTTAATCTAGATTTCCCCAGCCCATGTTTATGCTCCAAACAGCTCATTTAACTTTAAAAAACAGAGCCAAGTGTTTGCTGTGTTTTCTTTGCCCCACATATTACAGCTCATCAGAATCCATACATTCACAAGTACCTTGGCAGGTACTTTTAGTTTAGCTGCCAGATTCAGAGCCTCTGCGGAGAAAGCATTTACACTAATTAGATGATGCCTCGAGGATAACGATGAGGGGAATATATTTGACCATGTTGGTTTATGAAACCCTCTCTGAGGACTTCCACATCAGGGAAGTACCCATCCATTCACAGCTACTGATGACTGTGTTGTGACATTTCAAGTGCTCTCTAATTTGTGTGTGTGTGTGTGTGTGTGTTTCAGGGCCCATGCAGGAGACAGTGAGGGATTTCTGGAGGATGGTCTGGCAGGAAAACTCGGCCTCCATTGTCATGGTTACCAATTTGGTGGAGGTGGGCAGGGTGAGTTCATCATCCAAGAGATTACAAAAATTGTGTGTATGTGTGTTTGATAAAGAGGTCTAATACCTGTAGAGGTAAGAGATAACATAATTTATTAACGTATTTTGAAGAATCTTAATGACATTTACAATCCAATCACGGCCAATCAGGTGAATCGAAAATAGAATTATGCCAGATATAACATAGCATTGCAATCAAGCAGAAAATGTAGTTTATTAAATTCTACTTCCATAAACTTATACAGGGTCAGACACATGGAAGAGTATTATGGAAAGAGCAAAACATTGAGCTGCTATACAAGTTCTTATGTCTAAATATTAAACCTGGTTATTGGTAATCTGTGTATACATGCAACAGGCCAGTAATCAGGGTTTTTCCCCCAATCCCTGCCTCTTCACGCATCGTGGCTCACTTTTAAAACTGTATTAGTAATAGATCATGCTGTGTCGGTCCTATGTACTTGTAAAAAGCTGATTAGAAACCCAGTTTCCAGTATACATAGACAAGAAATGGCGGTTCTCTTGGAGAAATCTGGCGGGGAATTCTCTAATCACCTACACCTTATGGAAAACAAGTTTGCGTTTTACACTATGTTTAAGAAGTCAGCTTGCTGGAGAAAGCCACTGGAAAAAACAGCACTGACTGTTGGTCGGGAGGTGATACAAACTTTAGTTTAATGAGACATTTTGTACTCCCACTTATCCAATACAACCTAATTCCTGGGGTCATTCTACTGCATGCTCTGCTTTGCTACTGAACATAAATAGAACCTAGGTAGAACCTAAGCAAGAAGGCACTGCAACATAAATGGAACAAAAGTCTGGTGATTCCACACATCTGTATCAATATGTTTTGTCCAGTTACATGAGAATCCAGTAATTTCAAATCAAAATCTTTCAAATGTCAAATAATAGTATTCATCTATTATATAATTCATGGTCATCATCTTGACCTCGGCTTCATCCCACTCTGTTAATGCTCATTACGTGATAATGACCGGCATGTAATACAGATTTAACTTTACAGTTTGAATGTAACTCGTCTTTTCCAGGTGAAGTGTGTGCGTTACTGGCCGGATGAGACGGAGGTTTATGGAGACATCAAGGTGACCCTGATAGAAACTGAACCCCTCGCTGAATACGTCATAAGGACATTCACCGTCCAAAAGGTAAACAACATCAATAACAAATACACTGAATTTTGAATGCATTATTTGATAATATAGGGATCCTTAACTTAGCATGCCACAAGGATCCCGACAAATAAAAAAAGAGCAAATAAATAAATATATGTGAGAAACATGGCATTCACAAAATCTCAATTCTATAAACAGTTTGAATTGGGATTATAAATATTTTCTTTTTCTGAAACCACAAAATGATGCCGCTGTTGATACAGTATCTTTGTGACAGTGATTACACAGGATTTATATGATGTAATCATTATATTGTGACTCATATTTACAGAATATTTCCCACAAGAACATAGATGGGATTTGAACACTCTCATGCTCTCTAGCTGCTCAGTTACACTCATTGTTTCATGTCACTTATCGCTTTTCATTTTTCAAACCCAAAACCTGGATTACCATTACAACCAATGAGTGAATGGGGATTTGAGGCAAGCAAGCAGTGTTACTTGTTTGTTTCTCGCTGTTTAAGAGGAGGCTTGAAAAGAGTAATTGGGGCCCTTGTAATCAGGCAGGAGGGATTTGAAAGGAGAAAATACAAGTGCAAGTGGAACAATGTACCATCATTGTTGTGATGCTGTTCTCCAAGGCTCTGCACAGTGAATGAAAAAACAGTAGAAATACACTTCACAGTAAGCAAGAAAGGCTCTGGTCCAAATCCTTCATTTTCCAAACAAGTTTGTTTACATGTCTCTTTTCTCTATTGCTTTTTCTTTCTATGTTGAATCCATTGTTTCTCTGTTATTTTCCCCAACTTAAATGTAGATTTATTTTCATGACTGTTGGCAGAGCAGTATGAAAAATACTGCTACAATCAAATAAACAGTCAGCAGTCTTACTCCCAAGTCGTCAAGTATTGCGGCTTGGTCAGTGGCCCTCTGCTTCGTAATATGATGCCAACGGCATACATGTACACGGACATGTTGCATGAGTGGTTCTTTATCATTGTGATAAACAGTTACTTATTATTAAAATTAGGTACAAAATGTAATGCAAATTTATTATGAAACTTCTGTAATAAATAAAATCTTACTCTGTTCTGCCATTTTCTCCCGTTCCAGTTTCTATACCTCTCTTTCTCTCTCTCTCTCTCTCTCTCTCTCACATTTTCCTCCATTCTGTATTTCCTTCCCCCTTCACTCCTGCGAAAGCAGCTTATGAAGATGAGTCTTCAAGTCCACGCTGTCAGCTCGTTTAGCAAGCCATTAATCCATACCACCTCTGCGTGTGCGTATGTGTGTGTAAAAGTACACTTAAATTCAAAGGAAAGCTGATTTTCAAATGCCTGTCATTTTGCAGAATGCATTAATACGTACAGATACACACTACAAACTACACACACGGACTCATTAAAGCAAAATTCTCAATTTTTAAACTACAGTAGGTTCTGTGATTCTGTGAGTGTGAAGAACAAAAAGAAAGCAAGATAGAGGGGAAGAGAGAGAGAGAGAGTATATACAAGTTCTGCACCACAGTTAAATAGCTTTAATTGCAGTGAATAATGGGAACAGGATCTTAATGAAAAGGTTTGTTAATGGCACGTCCAAGGAGATTAAACAAGCACTGTGGAAGAGAAGGTGACAGAAAGAGAAAATCTGTCTAAATGTGTGTGCAAGGAAGTGAGAGAGAAGGAGATGCAGGATGAAAAGAGGCAGGATGAAAAAAAACAGCAGATCACAAAAGACATTCAGACATTTTAGAATCAGTCAAACAAAGTGGTTGTGGGTGAGAGCTTTAGTATGCGTGTGTAAGCCTGTGTAGTGTTTCTGCACACCAGTCTAAAAGGCATTAATTTCAAAGTGTTCATTATATCTGTGAAATTAGAAATTTACATTCGGAGTATGTGGATGGCTGTGTAACGTCTGACCTAAAACTGAAGTGAACCAAAAACCACCTCACATAGCACAGTTTACCAATTTTGAACCATACAATCCACATGAACAAAAATTATTGAAGTAATATCCACTCACACTACATCCAGGGTTTTAGTAAAAAGAGCCTTAAATCCTGTGATTATCCTGATTGATCTCATCCAGATCTGGTTTTCCTGTCTGGGCCTTATTTGGTGTTGCTTCTGGTTCACCTGCTTTCAGACTGAAAGAACAACTGGCAGCTTTGGAAGTCTTCCATGTAGCGAGTTAAAGATAATTTCTGTAGAATCTGTAGAATGTATCTCAGTATTCTTAGAACCCAAAAATAAATTGCAACTGGACTTAGTTTAACCCAATGGACCACATCCAAAACAGCAGAAAAGTAATTTGTTCTATGGCACTCAAATCTGGAGAAACCAAACAATTGCAAGCCACAGAGGACACCAGACAGAATCGGAAAGGACTCAACAACGTACACAAATCTACAGGCAAACAAACAGCTTTGAGGACCAGACCATACACATATTAGACAGATGGGACTGATGGTTTGAGAGATGTGCAAAATAGGTTTTTTATGTCAATCTGAAGAAACCTTCCCAGAAGTGGGTTGAAACACCAGTTATTGACAATGCTCAAAACCCTCACCACAGTGTTCAGATGAGGATATGATTGAGAACAGGTGCTTCCCACAAAATCTTTGAATTTTCTCCAGAAATTGTACCACTTAGATGATTGATCTAAACCTTCACAGAAAATGGTTGGTTGTACAAGTCTTTACAGACAGTGGGCATCAAGACAGGTTTTAGGTGTCTGGTTGAGTAGAAGGTGTTTAGGACGAGTGAGACAATT
Source organism: Morone saxatilis (assembly GCF_004916995.1). Classification (NCBI taxonomy): domain Eukaryota; kingdom Metazoa; phylum Chordata; class Actinopteri; family Moronidae; genus Morone; species Morone saxatilis. Next base: position 26,920,150 of record NW_023339740.1, on the reverse strand, counting down.
AAATACAAACGAGGAGAGTCCAGTTTGAGTAATACAATGCAGTGCTCTTATTAAAATGAATAGGGAGGCAGTGCTTCTCAAACGGCGTCCAGCAATCAAACCGCATTTTCCCCAGAAAGTCCTTCTACTACATAGTCTGGGTAAAATGAACTCTGTAGAGCAACACACAAAAGCTGAGTGTGAATATTAAAGTTTTAGTTTCCACATAAAGGTCACAAATCCCAGATAATCATTCAATATATGCGTCCTCCTGGATCTTCACATGCTACAGCACACTGTTCAAGAATGCTGAAGCAAAAATGTATATATACATAAAATGTTTGTTCTGTGTCCACAACACAAAATGATTCTACTAATGTCAGGGTGGACTGTTAGAGAGCCTATACAGCACATCTACGAGGCCACAGGTTCAGCTAAAAGAGAAGCTGTACTTTTTGTTAGAGTAACCTTGAGGAAGATGCTGAAACCCTCACTTGTTCAGTTATGACACATTGCAGAAACTTATGTGAATAACAACAATAAAAGCACAGTGCAACTCTTGAATGATTGCTCATGTGAAAAGCAACCTCTCTGAAAGGTAGTCAGCGGTATTTATACCTTGTCACTAATGCAAAATGCAAATTAGAAAAGAAGTCTTAAATTTAAAGAAATGTGTAAAACGTTGCAGAGATCATTTTCTGGCATTGCAGAAAAGAGCTGCTTTAAAGTGCTTATACGGCCATCAGCTTTTCCCAACATGTCAAGCACCGTAATGTTGTTGTTTTCGTTTGGCTTTTTACCAACCAGTCATGGACTTGAGGCCCTGGTTGTGTTGGGTCGCCGTCTATCGATTTAGAGAAGTAATTTCAACATCACAAGAGAGCAAATCAATGGGAAGTCGAGTTATCAAATCACCTCGTGGTTTTCTGGGTTTTATTTTTCTCCCCTGTGCTTCCACGCCTCCCTCACTCTCTTTTTATGTCTGTTTCTCTCCTCTTTCTTTTCTTCACCTTCCTCTTTTTTTCTTTCTCAATTATGTCTCTTCATCTTTCCCTATACCACCACTTTCCCTCTCTTTCAGTTTATTTCTCATTCCTTTAGCCACTTAATTCAGTGACCTCTGCTCCTTCCCAGTCACTGTCTGTTTCTCGATTCTCCCCCTGTCTTCTTCCTTCTTATGTTTCCCTGCTTCTCAGGTTATCACAAGGCACTAAAAGCAAACAATTCACTACAACCTTGTCTATCCACCAGAGCCAGAATGGGAGCTGCAATAACAACAGTTCCTTCCCAGTTCTATTCTTAGAGAGTAAACTGAACTGAAAAGGACATGGCTCTCTCCATTTAAGCCCCGTTTAGTTTGGAATAGTATAATGGAATCGATTGGTTTGAATTATTAAAGCAGAAGCATGTAGTGTTGTGGAGAAAGATTGAACCGCTGGAAGCTGAAAAAGGGTCATACATATCTTATACTGCATTCCAGAGCTGTCAAAAAAAAAGGGAAATTTGTACATCCCGTAAAGAGATGCAGGTCAGAATTCAGAGTAGAAAACTAGAAGCAAGACCTTTCAGCCCTGCTGATGTGCAGTTATCTGACATCAACAAGGTGGGGTATGCTGTCAAAGTTATACAGAGTTATGCTGTATGACAGGTCTAAAATTGTCAGAATACACTAAGGTTTTTGGGGTGTCCTAGATGTTTAGTTTTAAGTTGTGTGATGGTCTTGATTCAAATGCAGCCTGACACCTTTGCTGGAAAACGGTGGAAAATTCTTATTTATGTATTAGCTCTGTAATTAAGGATACATTTCATTATTTAGTCATAGTCAAATAAGAGAAAAACTGAAAGTTTCACCTTGTTGATGATGTCCAATCTCCATTACTTTCTTTTTTCCTCCCTTCACCTTTATGAAGGCAGCAAAGCAAGCTGCAATGGTTCCATTTGTAGCAATATGATATATTGTAAATAAAGATGGAGTTGCACAGGGATGCTAATCAGTGGCTTTTTACCAATGCAATGACAATGCATCCGTAGCTCTGCTGTTTGAATGCATTATTTCACTGTACTTTAGCAACATGTAGCCTATTATATTATTATTATTATAGTAATACATTTCATTTCATACTTGTGCTAATTAATATCAGTAAACATCATGGATTTAGCGTAACATTTTTCATGAGGAACAATGTCTATTTTGTGCAATGCCCATGACCAATGTAATCCCTAGCTCATAAAAGGAAAGGAATTTGTGACTTCCAACTATGCAGTGCAGCATTTGTACTGAAGCAAAACAGAAGTCTGTCTTTATCATCTCAGTATGAAATGCTGCCACCAGAGTAGTAGTAGTAGTCTGTGTCCCAGGGAGATGATCTAATGTAAGACTTAACTGCTATCTATGAAGCATCAGAATGTTATCTTTGGTGTCTTATTAATATCCCCATTGTTAGCTAGGAAAGTATTTACGAGCCCTTTAAAAGTTCATTAAAATGTCAAGATGCTATCTCGTGGACAGCCACAATGGATGCTTGTTGCCATCTCATTTTGCTACATCCTCCACTGGTATGTAACAAGATGTCTCTTTCTGTGACAATAAGTGGTGTGGAGTCAGGGCTGTTCCAACTACAGATTTTTCTTGCCAACTACTAGCTAGTGGCAGCAGCAAGTACAGTTAGCACATGCAGCAGTGCACCAATAAGAGACTATATGAAAAAAGAAAAGTCAACAATTCCTTGATATTTTCGCACAGCTCCCGAATGGAGTTTAACGTTATTTTGTTTCTCTGCAACTATCTTACTGATAAAAAGTGGCAACTATCTTACTGATAAAAAGTGGCTCGACGAAGACTCTTCTCGTCAACTAGCTGATAACTTTAAGCACTTGTGATATCTTAAAATTCATACATAAACGAGGGAAAATGACTGCGAGATACCCAAAATCTCTGAGTAAATTAGGCAGCTTAACTGAACCATGCCGTTTCCTCCTGTAAGTCTTTCCCAAAAGGGCCATCATGAGATTTGTGAAATCAATTAATCTTTTTTGTGGAGCCAAAATGGCCATCAGTTTCTTCAAATCTCCCCTGTAAATTAAGCAAATGAGCCACGATAAGTCTTCCTGTCTCTCATTCCCATAAGTGGCCCAAAGTGCCATCTTGACATCCACGAGATCAATTTATTTTCCATCTAAAGCCAAAGAGGCCACATAGCCCCTAGGTTCCTGAAATCCTCGCTGTAAATTAGGCTGCTGAACCATGATATGTCTTCTTGTCACTCTTTCCCAAAAGGGCCATGATAAAATTTGTGAGATCCATGCATTTGTCATCATCAAGAGACAAAATGGCAAATAATCGTTTTCAGCGATTGCCATTGTAAAATATGCAACTCAGGTGTAAAATCTCTCCTTTGTGTGTTTTTCAGAAGGGTCATCATGAGATCCGCGAACTGCGTCAGTTTCATTTCACCAGCTGGCCTGACCATGGCGTTCCCTGTTACGCCACCGGACTGCTTGGTTTCATACGACAGGTCAAGTTCCTCAACCCGCCTGATGCAGGGCCCATAGTGGCACACTGCAGGTAAGAACACAGACACACACTTGAAGTATACACAGGTTTTGTACAGAAGATAAACTTAATTCCCTGATGCTGTTGGTCAGTGGCTGCACAGACCAGACAAGGACGAACAAGTACAGCCAGTCACTCAGTAGTACAGCTCCTGGCTCTTTGGCTGACCTGGCAGAGAGCAAAGGGTTTTGCAGGGCCAGTGTAACACAGAGCACAGAGAGTGTCCTTTTTGTTTTTGTATGGAAAGAAATGGGCCACTTTGAATATATTACATATTTTGATGATCATTTCAAAGCATGTTTATTATACAGAGGAACCCACAAGCAGAACACAAACTTGGTTGGTTATGATTACCAAAGACAGGCTTTACTGAGAAACAGTTGATGAAATGGTGACGTGAAGCTCCTGCAGGCAGTGGTGGGGAGATTATGGCTGAGATCCAGGCAGAGTGGAACTGAAGGTGGAGGCAGTGTGGCTGATAGGAAGGAGCAGGCAGGTAGCTGAGGTGAAGGTGATGATCCTGAGGCACGGGAAAAAGTTCTCTAACTGGCCACGAATGTTACTACCAGGCTTGTAGAGACAACGATCTGACAAAGAGTGGATGGAGAACCAGGGTTTATATACTGCAGGACTGATGAGTTGATTACTGGCAGGTTTGGGCAGTCAGACAGGTGAGCAGGTAATCAGGGAGAGTGGGAGGAGTCCAAACACACACACAGGGAAACCAGGGAGGAGAAAACTCTAGCAACTACCGACTATAATAATAAAGAGAAACTTTCTCAAAATGAGACACTTTCTCATTATTTTGACTTAGTATCTCATTATTTTGACTTAGTATCTCTATATAATGAGAAGCCTTAATTAGAACAGGCCTGTATGTTGTTTCCTCATATGCTCCAAAGCAACAGAAGCAAGTGAAGTTGTTTGGCAGACAAAATGGATACTGTCATTAAAGCGATTTTGGCGGTTTTAGAGGAATCACATAATATCAAACTAAGTCTTCCTTAATCTAGAGAGAAAACTACAGAAGAATCCGCTCTGGCAGAGACGAAAAAAGAATACTGACAATTTTGAGACTTTGCAAAGTCTCGAAATGACTAAGTACCATAATCTAACTGGACTTTATGTGGACATCCATTATTTTCACAGTGTCTATAAAATAACTTGCGATAATATGAGGGTCATTGTTAGTTTTGTCTGCTTCCAGCCATCTATGCAACCACTGATACCTAGGGCATAAATCTTTAATTTTTCATACCCATCTACATGCCATACATAGCTTTCTCTCTAGGGTCCGGAGACTTGGTTTGATATTATATGATTCCTCCAAAACCGCTAAAATCTCATGATTTGTGAATCCACGTCTAAAGTAGTCTTCAATGACAGTATCCATTTGGTCTGCCAAACTTTGTCTTATTCACTTGCTTTTGTTGCTTTGAAACATATGAGGAAACAACACACAGGCCTAGTCAAAGTCGAATATTAAGAAAGTATCTCATTATTTTGAGAAACTAAGTCAAAATATTAAGAAAGTATCTCATTATGATGAGTTAAAGAATCCTTTTTTTTCCCTGTCACATTGGCGGAAATGGGCTTCATACATACTAGACCCTGCAAAGTTGTGAATTTGAGCTTCCATTAATAAGAGGAAGAATGTGCTATTTGGTCTTTCAAAAGTTATGTAGTCTTACTTTAACCCCTTTCTATAGTTGTAGTTCTGGGCTTTTCCCCCTGATTTTACATACCTCTATTTAAAGCTGCAGTTGGTAACATTTATGAAAGTAACTTTTTGTCATTAGTTGCTGAAACTTTCACTATATCCTGACAGTAGTACATGAGATGTGTGTGAAAAAATCTGGTTCCTCTGGCCTTTCCCAGTCCTCCTAATGGCATTAGCAAGAATCCACCGGGCCTGAACAAAAACAACCAATCAAATGTAGGATGTGTAGGATTTAGTGGCATCTAGCAGTGTAGTTGTAGTTTGCAACTTTATGTGGGCCAGCAAAGCATTTTTATCCCTTACCCCATGTCCCACATATTGAGGCGTGCCCAAATTGTACTGGCAAATCACTGCAGGACAGTTACTTTTCTAAAAATCTGTTTTCATGATGGACAAAAAAACTTTAAATCAACATGGTTCAGCTTCAGTTTGAATAGT
>NW_023339740.1:26904316-26914360 GCF_004916995.1 Morone saxatilis | reverse complement strand
ATATCAATAAATATTAACGATCCCCATCCCTAGTATACAGTAGCTACAAATAACCTTCAAATCTGTCCTTCGAAGTTATAAAAATGTATATTGTTTTGTAAAACATATAGACACAAAAGGAATGTCTTTACGAGAAAGAAAACTAGTAACTTATGTTATTTGTTCAAATATCTAATACAAGCAGTGTTTCCTTTGACCTGACAAGGACCTCCAGCAGAGGTGTGACAGTGACTGTTGACTGTCTGAAACAAAGGAACTATGAGATTGTTATTGGTGCCACAAGAGGTCAAAGCATATGACTTGGGCAAACTGCTGTTCTTTTCCAATTTCCAGTCAACATTGTTTTCTTTTGACCGTGACCTTGATCATCCTGTAACCATGATCATAATCTTGACCTTCTCAAACCTTAACCTTAACTTCGTTTTTGCGCCTCAACACACAACTAAACATTTTAAACTGCATTGGCAGATCATAAAACAATCAAATTAATATCTGTGTAACAATCATTTGTCATGGAAGGCACTGATAAATAGATAATGTAGGCACTGTACTGTGATGTAGATACAAATACATTGTATGTGCTGTTTTGGAAGGCAATTACAATGTATTTTGTAGTTTAGTTTGGAGAAATTGTTGGTTAGATCAGTAAAAATATCTCTCTTCTGATTTTAGATGAGAACAATAATGAGTACATGGTGACTATAGCAACCCACTTTCTAGCCTCTGAGATGAACAGACGATAATAATGCACACTATTTCTATTTTTTATTTTAGTTGATTTACATTTGTTGAGTTTAAAGGGCAATACTTGGCATGTCTTCTATCTAAAGTAATTCAAATGACAAATCTGTCTGTATTACTCTATAACATTTAGCCTGAAAATCTCCTTTGTTTCATTGTCAGCCTTTCCTCCTATGCTGAATAGTACCAATATGATCACACACAGCCACACTCATACCATTCTCCCTCGTCCATAAATCAACTCTATGCTGTTAACCTTTGAAAAGTAGGCAAGGGGGGGGAGGGGAGAAAGAAATTCACCTTCAACCCCATTTTCATCCCACCACCATCATCATTGACCAGGAATAGAGGAAGAAGAAAAAAGTGACAGTTTTAAGATCCCCATCGCGACAGTATATTTAACCCCCATGTTTTGTTCTCTATGGGACACAACAGTTCAACTCTGGGGCTAGGTTGTCAGCAGGCATAAGCTTTAAAAGGTCAGCACTCTGACAAACCATGACAAAAAAAATGTTTGAAGTTGATTCTTCACATTAGCATGAGCAAATTTATGCATTCCATTTGGTGGTCCACCTTAATACAACACATAGCTTTGAATTGGTGGCGACAATGGGAGTTAAACCCCTAATCTGCCATATAGTGCCTGGTAGAGACAAAGGACAGAGAGGACAGGTGGAAAGCCAGACACAGAAAAGGCAAAGACTTACATGTGGTAGAAGCACAAAAATCAAGGAAAAATTACCAAATCAACAAAAGCTGAGCAAGTCAACAAAATTGGGCAGGTTAAACGCTCCCGGTGTGGTATGAAGTCTTGTGGTTGGTGGGACAAGATCATATTGCAGAGGCACTCACAGCACTCGTCAGGGAAAGGTCGTTGTCTTGGTTAAATATTAAGAAACCAAACAGTGACTTGAAGCAGAAGATACATGTAACCGAAACCACAATCTTTCCCTGACCTTCACCAGAGTGCTGAGTATGCAGAGTCTTTGTTCTTTTATGTGGCCCCCATCTACCTTGACCATCTCCCAAAATCTTCTGTGCAAAAACATAGCAACTTCTACAAGTTGCCAAAATATCCAGGGTGGAATTTGACTCACCTCAAAAAACTGTTTGGCTAAACAGTTTAGTAGTATATAATCATAATTTCTAGAAGCTACTGCTATTCAGAAACCAACTCTTGCTTTAGGTCTCTTCTCAGAGCCTCTTACTTTTCAACACAGTCCCTTCTCTTCTATTTCGGCACTCTCACAATGACATGACTTCAACAATAAATAAATAAAGTTCCCTGTATTTACAATCATTACAATCAAGTATTTCTTGTGGAACTGAAAAGTTTTTACACAATACATTCCTAGGTTGTAGACAAGCCTTTCATAAGTGAACTGTATGCAGTGCATAGGAATAAAACGTTACTTAATAAATAACTTAATCAAACAAAAAACTTAAGTTTTGTGACATCTTATTAAACCCTTTGAAAGCAAAAGAGTCTAGAGTTGCAGCTTAGTACAACATTAGCTTGTCTTTCAATTCATAAAACACACACACTCATGGGCTCCAATTGCTGGATAGACAGAGACAGAGACCCACAGAGACAAAGACAGACAGGCAATTAGATTAAAAAAAGAAAGAACAAACAGAAAGAAAGTGGAAGAAAGCAGTAGATGGACAAACGAGTCGAGCAGACATGTAAACAGACAGCTATAGTAAAAGTATGTGGACAGGCAGGCAGGAAGTTATGGCAGTCACTTCCAATTTCCAGGGGCACTCTGACGCTATTGGCCTGTGTCATGAGGCCTTCAAACACACACATACACGCATGCACACGCACACAGAGGCCCAGCAGTGTTCTGTTCTCAACATTAATCACAGAGGTTGACAGGTAATCTGCCGAGGCGCTCCCTCCTTTTCTCTCTCTTTCTCCTTTCTATCTTTCCTCTCTCTATGCTCTTATCTCTCTCTCTCTTTCTCTCTCTTTCTCTTTCTCTCCCCCTCTCTAGCTGTCTCTGGGAACTGTCAGGGGGATTGCAAAGTGAAAGATAGGTTTTTCCCCTCCCTCTCTCCATCCTTCCATACTTTATCCTCTCAGTTCCCTGCTCCATCCCTCCTTCCATGCCTCCCTTCCTCCCTTGATCTCTCCCTTGTGACGACCACTTCTATCACTCCCAATCACTAACCTCTTTCCACCGTTCCCTCTCTCTCCCTTGCTCATTCAATCCATCCATCCATCTGTTCGTCTGTCCCTCCATCCGTCTCTGTCCTCTAGGCATTACTGTTCAGGATGTGTCGTGTTAACACCTGACATGGGGTATTAAAGTCTGTACATGTTTGCGTGTGTGTGTGTGTGTGTGTATGAGAGGGAGAGACAGAGAGACTCCCTCCTCACACTTAACGCTGTGTGTTTCAGACATCACGTAGGCCATCAGATTTTCTTTCAGACAGTCAATGAAGTGATAGTTTTACAGTGTTTCTGGAATATAATATGACACTTTATATAAAAATGCAACACTTCAGTAACAACTATCATCATTTATAGCCTGCTCTGATCAGAAACAATAACACTGGTTGATTGTTCAAACGCTAAAGTCAACATATTTCCAGTTTCCTGACAATTACCTTTTTTTGTAAATAATCACTGTTGGTCCTCAAATAACTTAGACATAGATAAATACATGGCAATGATCAGGTACTTTTTTAACCCAGACCTCATGTTCTTTCCCATAATGTAGGAAGTGACTTTATATTGTCATTAATATCATATTTAATATTTTAGTGGTGATTTATAAATGATGTTTGTCTATAGTATATAATATTATATTTTGGAATATTGGAGTAAAATGTTTAATGTCTATGGACAATTCAAATAAATAATAAATACTTAAAAATCCAGCCCAGCTAAAAGTGGTTGAGCTTGTAGTAATATTTAATTATTAGCTAGTCAATGTTGTGACTCTTCATTTGTCTCCACAGTGCTGGCGCAGGGAGGACGGGCTGTTTCATTGCAGTGGACATCATGTTGGACATGGCCGAGAATGAAGGCGTGGTGGACATTTTCAACTGCATCAGAGAGCTGAGATCACAACGAGTCAACATGGTCCAGACAGAGGTTGGTGTACATACAACACAAAAGACACACACACTCTTTTGCACAACCATAGTTTCCCAAAAAGTACACTGCTCTAGAAGGATGAAAAATTATGCACTGCATTTTTTTAAATTTCCAGTAGAGCATGAAAACTTTAATTCAAGCGAGAACTAATCATCAGTAACTAATGATTATTGATAGGAAGTTGTAGCAAGCCTTAATGAGAAGGTCTACAGCATGAAACATACTCACTGGCTTACACTGTGTCTCTAATACATCCAGAAATATTCCACAAATCCACAGTTTGTATGTAGTAAAAACCGTAACTCTCTTAGCTTCATTAGATAGCAGCATGCTGCTGTCTGTCCGCATGTCCTTCTGCATGTAGTATGCGATGCAGGAGCATAGAAAGAGAGTTTCTCAGTACTCCTTGCAGTCTTATATCATCTATCCCAATCAGTCTATCAATATTAAACATTCCCTGAATAATAGATGTCACTACTGCAAACACACACATACAGCATACACAAATTCTCTAAATCAAACACGCACACATACAAACAGTGTGTGTGGCAGCTCTCAGCTCGTGATAAGGAATATAGTGTGAGGTTTACGAACATAAACAAACACATAAATCTTCCAAGTAGGCCTACTTAGTTGCTGAAACATAGTTCAAGTTAAATTACTTTAGTTTCTTCAGGACCAATGCAGTTTTTTCATTTACAATTTATATATTAGGTGATAAAACTAACCAGTGCAAACTGTATGTGAATAGATTGTGATAGATAGATAGTACGTAAATAATTCCCCCAACTGAGCTAACCAGTGCTAACTGGTACTTATACAGTAAGTATAAATAACTATACTGCTGGCTTAAATTAGAGCTGGCTAAGCTTAATCAGTAGACCTGTCCACACCTTTAGGGTAAGAAGAGATCAAAAAATAGATCAGTTTACACTACATTTCTTGAGGTCTATTGTTCAGTATCCCCAAAACATGGAGGATCTATTTCCTGAAGTTCTGTATTTTTGTCATCCGAGGACTTGGGTTGCTTGCTATTCTTTACACAGTGTCATAATTTGTTCTAATTTTGTACTATCAATTATTTTTTAAAGAGTCTGCGTCTTCAAATGTTGGGTGTTTCATTTTGGAACAGAAGTATTCATTTCTTCTCTAAGCTACCTTAAGCTGGCCTAATCCATCCCGCCTCAGCATTCCATTTGTACTACTGATGAAAACCTTGCATATCCAAAAGTCAACTTTAGCAGGAATAAAGAAAAACAGCCTCATTTTCAGACTGACAGCTCAAGCTCAGAGCCTGAAATTGACTTCTCAATGGGTTTGAGAAGTGCTAGGTTCAGGAAAGTTACCCAGGGCATCACTTTGAGGGTTTTGTGTGACAGCATTGGTTTAAAAGCTAGTTTAGCATGTGCGTGTGTGTGTGTGTGCATGCACACTTGAAACCAAGCTAAATGCATCCTGCCCTGCCTTTTGAATATGTGTGGGAGCAATTTGTGTCTGTGTTGAAGCTGCTTGACGCTATTATAATCCTGCTCCGCACAACACAAAGCAATTAATCTTTTAAAAGGCACAGGGGAAAGATGTGTTTGTGTGTGTGTGTGTGTGTGTGTGTAAGAATGAGGGTTTGTCTGTTGTCTGTGGGTTTGGGTGTGTGTGCAGACATGTGTTTTTGCATGTTTTTGTGTGTGTGTATGTCACCAGAGTAGGTAATGGGCAGGAAAGGACATTTGGTGGACAGTCAGTGATGCTTTTGAAACTCTCCTCGCCGTTCCAAGGGCAACAATTAAAATTCGACAGAGAGAGACAGATGTAGAGATAAAGTAGGAACCAAATTGAAATAGCGAGAGACAGCAGACAAACACAAGTTTTAGGAAACAAGGGAAAGAAATTGGAGAAATAGAAATAAAAATGAACAAACTCTAGATAAAACTGAAAAGATAGTGTGAGAGAAAGAGAGAGAGGTAAATTAACATGCACAGTGGCTGCTGTAGCTCATGGTGGCTGATGCTCATACCGGAGAGCTAGTTGGAGCACAAAGAGCACACTTGATCCAGAGCACAGAAACACTGCAGGGCAAAGCACCACTCCCTTTTAATTCACTTTTAGGCTGCCAAGCAAGCACGAGCACAAAAATAATGAATTTACACAGACAAAGGAAAGAAAAACTGTGTGTGGATTCTTTGAGTTTGTCTGAGCTTTGAAAAGGCAGGAGATGCAATTTAGCCCAACTGTGCCTTCTGTCCAAGAGATGTCAGTGCTTACAGCCACACTGAGAAACTACAGTCAAGCCCATGGGCCACATGCAGGTTTAAGAATAAACCTGTGTCTGCTCTTTTTTCTATAAAAGAAATGTGGACTTTTATCAACCGCTTTTGCTCACATTGCAGGAGCAATATGTGTTTGTTCACGATGCCATCTTGGAGGCGTGTCTATGTGGGAATACAGCCATACCAGTGTGTGAGTTCAGAGCCATTTACTACAACATCAGCAGACTGGACCCACAGACCAACTCCAGCCAGATTAAAGATGAGTTCCAGGTGAGCATGCACACTCTCTCTCTCTCTCACACACACACACACACACTCTTGTTTTTGTCATCTGTAACTTGGGGATATTGACTGGACTTACATTCATTGCCTGGAGACTGAAGTCCTAACCCTAAATGCAATCCTACCCTGCCATAGTGATTGTGAACAATCTGAAGAGTGCTTTGTTCCAATCTCCTTTGCTCTATTAACCTATTCAATAAGTAGGCTGTCTTTTTAGGAGACTAAAGTTAATGTAGAATTAATAAACCATTTTTATGTCCATCAGACTCTGAATATAGTGACCCCTAGAGTCCGTCCAGAGGACTGCAGCGTGGGTTTGCTACCCAGGAACCACGACAAGAACCGCAGTTTGGACGTTCTATCAGCAGACCGATGCCTTCCTTTCCTCATATCTGTGGACGGAGAGAGCTCCAATTACATCAATGCTGCATTAATGGACGTAAGTGTGTATTTTGGCATGTGAATGTGTGTGTATTGTCCTTTTTAAACATTAGGTGTTTCTATTCTTCAAAGCTTTTTGTAACTTTTCAGTGCTGCAGAGATTCCCCAATGTATTAGCATTGTATCATTGCTCTGTTTTATTTTCTGCTTGCTGTGGTTATTTATTCCTGGTCTATCTCAACACTCCAGAGCCACAAACAGCCAGCGGCCTTCATTGTTACCCAGCATCCTTTGCCAAACACCATGGGCGACTTCTGGAGGCTGGTGTTCGACTACAATTGCTCCTCTATTGTAATGCTCAATGAGATGGATGCAGCACAGGTACAAACACACAAACATGCACACACACAGATACACATGTATTCCCTGTCCATTTTCCATTTGCTTTTGGCTAACTTAGTTTTATGAAGAAGACCAGACAGCAGATTGCCAGGAGCTGACACATCAACTGTAACATCACAGGGCCTGATCAATACCCCCAAAGACAATTTTTGAATGTGAATGTGTATTGACACATTGTCCTTGGATTTAAAACATAACAACTGAGAAGGTTTTAGTTACAGTTTTGCACAATCCTACATCTGACTCAAAATGATTAAAAAAGAATGAAGAGAAACTCATTTGTAATGTAAGCAGTTATTAAAGAATTCATAAACAAATTTTACCAACCTAAAATGCTAAATTAATATTCAACATATACTCATTAACAGAGTTCAACATAACACAGGATGTAATACTAACTGCGACTGCCACAGTTGGTCAATATTTCATTAAAATCTCTTTGTTCCGCTGGATTAGACCGAACAGCTAACAGTCAACCACCCGTGATTGTTGAATACAAACCTGGTTGAAAAAACGTAATAAATACTTATTACATTACATTATTTCTCTTGTGTGTCTGGCAGGTGTGTAGAAGGAAAAATTTGCTGAAGTTTCAATCTTATTTTCATGTGTTTTATTTCCAGCAAGTCAGCTTTATCTCATTCTGATCCTGCATGGATAATTATATTCTCTTTTATCAGGCCTGAGTGTGGAAGAATAAAAACTTGGGAAGGGAATTTACTTTCAGCCATGGTGGTGATAATCTTCATAATAAATGAAGTGAATTCATACAAGATTTTCCTTATTTCCAATTATTATTTGCGCTGTTACGCTACTTGAAAGAAATCGATTTGAATGTACCTGTTAAACCGTGTAAACTTTCTTTTTCTCGCTTTTTCTCTTCTACATCCCGTCCTTTTCTTCTCTATTTTGTCTCTCTCTATACATCTGTTTTCTATAGTTATGTATGCAGTACTGGCCAGAAAAGAGTTCGTGTTGCTATGGTCCCATTCAAGTGGAATTCATATCGGCAGACATCGATGAAGACATCATCAATCGAATCTTCAGGATCTGCAACATGGCCAGGGTACTCACAAACTCAAAGTCTTCACAGTTTCATACTTGACTAGTTTGGCATTTTGTTTATGTGTGGTCCTGCTGGAATTGTTCCCTGTGCTGTTGAGTGTGAATAGTTATGTAGTCCATGGAGACCTACACCTGCGAACCAACCCTCACATAGTTCACCCTCACTTACTTAATTTATAAAACTTTAGTCTTCTTTTAATAGGTTAACTGGATTATTACATTATATTATGACCCGAAGGTTGTCTTAGGTTGAGTAAGATAAACATTGGTGTTCAGGGCCTTGTTCAAGGACACTGAAAACACACATGGTTCTATACGCAAAAAAGTCTCCTGTCCTTTCTAAGACCGTATGTGACTGAAACACAATTATTTCATTAATGAAAAGCAGAAATTGGTGATTGTTTTAAGAGGTCCTCAACCTTAACTTCAAGTATGTCTTGTCTTGACTCTACTCTCAGCCTGCAGTTAGTATCCTGATCCATTCTTCTCTTATTCTTTGCTTTGCTTTTCATGTTCAATCTTAATCTGCCTATGCTAAAATATTTTGTCCTCTCCTAATTACCACCAACTGCAATGGTAGGGAACTCACACCAGGATTTGCTGATATTGGACATTAGCTAAGTCTGTGAACTACCTGGAAGAGCTGCTGATAGATGCACAACATAGGGCAGAAAGTAGGTGGACATCCAAATAGTATATCCATTTGTGGTTGCTGAGGTCATTCCAACGGTATAAGCATTAATCTGCTGCCGTAAATGCCTCCACTCTTCTGGGAAGACTTTCCACCAGATTTTGAAACCTGGATTTTCTCCCATTTAGACACAAGAGTGTTAGTGAGGTCCAACACTGATGTTGCGTGATAACGCCTGGCTCACAGTCAACATTCCAGTTTATCCCAAAGGTGTTGGCTTGGGTTGAGGTCAGAGCTCTGCAGGCCAGGCAATTTCTTCCACTCCTCACTCTGAAAACCATTTCTTTATGGACCTGGTTTTGTGCACATGGGTATTGTCAACCTGAAAGCGAAAAAAAACCTTTCCTAAACTCATGCCAAAAGGTAGAAGTATACTTTCTTTTAACTAATAGTTAACTATTTAACTAAATAGTTCAGTGGTGAATATGCCTAAGCATTTCTAAGCTACATGGATTTTACATTGTAACCTCTTTACAGTGCCAGTGCCAAGTAAGGTTTGTATTTTAGTCCAATAAATGTAGGAATTTTAGGACTTCATTTGACAGTTTACAAGATGGAAAAACAATCACTTGCCTGACACTTAATAGAAATACTAAATAGTTTTGAATTTTTAGATGAAAATAAGAAAAGATGCCATCCTTGCCCTTTATTTGACATATAGTGTAATAATACAACACAATGTAACAACACATAAAAGGCATTTAATATTTGATATGACCTTTACTTCCCCCTAAGCAGCTGACAAGACGGTATCGTAGCAAACTACACCAATAACACACTATAATTTAGTAGCATTGCTAACTGAGTCCAAAGAGAAAACTGCAGTGTGGTAGGAGGTGGTGCAATAATAACAGAACATAACAGAAAACTATCCTCTCCCCATGTCTCCTTGTTCCTCCTCTTGTCTTCTCGCACCTCTCTCCCTTCACTTCCTCACCTTCCCTCTCGTCTCTCCTTTGCCTTTTCTTTCCTCCCCTATTGCCTCCTCTTGTTACTCCCTTCTCATCTCATTTTCTCACCCATCCATGACGGTACAACTCTAGTTGTGCCCTATCGTCTGCATGCTCCTATAGCGCTTAGTGAACTCCCCACTACCCTCCTCTCTCTATTCT
>NW_023339740.1:26892406-26904274 GCF_004916995.1 Morone saxatilis | reverse complement strand
TCTCTCTCTCTCTCTCAAACACATCACCAGTCTAGCGTGAAATGGCTCATATCATCGCCACAACAGCACATCTCACACTGAGCAGCTCCAACCTAGCTACCACCAACCACTAAGCCATCAAATGGAGAGGGAGCGAGTGAAAGAGGAGGAAGGAGAATTTGAGATTTGAAAGAGAGAAAAGGAAACGTACAGAGAAGAGGAAAACAAAATGAGCAATGAAGGGAAAGACTGAGTAAGTCAGAGGGAAGTAGGTGAAGGAAAAAAGAGTGAGGAAAAGAAAAAGTTTAAAATAGGAGCTGATTGGAAGGGGAGATGGAGGAAGAGGTGAAATGGTGGAAATAGATTAAGAAAGAGAAGGAAGGGAAGAAGAGAGAAATATAAATGGGAAAGCAGGTATACTGGGAAGAGAGGGAAGGTAGTGGACAAAAACAGATGCCGCTGTATCTGGTTGTGTCTGTAAATGTCAGTTTGCATATGCTTGTGTCACAAACCTAGCAGTAAATCAGTCTGACAGTGATGGTGGGTTTTGGTATTTTAGGTGGTGGATGCCAGCCGCCTCGGGCCAGACGACTGAAAACATTTTGTCTGCCATGAAATTGAATTAAACATTATAAGATGCCTTCTTTGTTGAGTCCAATCCTGTTTCTTTTGAGAAGGCATTTTGTTCAGAAACAAGCACTAATTAGAGTACCACAGCGTGCTAACACATGAAAAGTGCTTTATGTAACAGTTAAGTATATCATTACCAAATGAGACCACCACTGAGAACACTGGCAGCTCCTGCCTACAACTACACTGTGTCTGAGAAGTACATCCGTCTGGTTTTGCAGGGTTTCCAGCAGGTCTCTGGACAAATAAGACACAAGATAAATCTCTCAGAGTTTTTGGTGATGGAAGAAGAAACTTCCTTCCTTCCAGGATCTAACTTGTTTGCCAGCTTCAGTAAAACCAGCCAACCTTCAGACTACACTTGTCTGTCACTTGCCTTTTGAGACTCTCACTTCAATATCAAGGGACCACAGTTCCTTGAATTGCTGCACTGACTTGGCCATGGCACATGTCAGACTATGTGTTGAATTCTTTCCAATCATAGCTTGGTTCAACAAGGTCCGAAGGAGGTGACAGAGACCCACTTTTACATTACCAGTGGAATTACTGCATGATGTTGACTGTGGTGATGACAGCTATGATGCTAAAAATCCTAATTTTCACACCTCTCTCTTCAGCCACAGGACGGTTACCGCCTGGTGCAGCACTTTCAATTCATCGGCTGGCCGGCCTACAGGGACACGCCTCTCTCTAAACGCTCCATCCTCCAGTTGGTCAGGAGGTTGGCTAAGTGGCAGGAGCAGTATGACGGAGGAGACGGGAGGACTGTGGTACACTGCCTGTAAGTTCAATGTTGCACACACATGTAGATGCACATCCATAACATGTTACAAAACTGTAGGAAGCAGGTGAAAGGAGGACTGGCTTGTTCCAGGGATGCTCACTAGGATGAAAGATTACAAAATCCTAGAAAGACAAATGTGCCCTTAGTGTGTGTGTGTGTGTGTGAAAGACAGAGAGGTGAAAGATGTTGAGATATACTTAACAATGATGAAGTACGCTCTTTCTAAAAGAACACACTCACATCCACACACACGCACACACATTTAAGACAAATCAGATGTTCACTTCACACACAGAAGCGCACACTTTCATGGAACCATACGCACACACAAACCTTTAAGATGATATATACAATATATAGTATTTCTAGACTCATCCATTGTTCTCAGTCGTTCTTTGATGCTTTATTTTCCCCCACTGATCTGTCAAACATACAGATGGCCTGAACTCAACATTTATCTCAGTTCAGATATGTCTGGTGTGCACTATAAGGAAGCTGAAGGTGGTCTAAAAACGTTTAAAGGACTATTCATAAATGCTTTCTAAAATAAGGTACTAATTTATTATAGCTGATAACAATGGCTATGGCTCATGTCTATAAATGAGCTAAAATGTGCCTTATCTAAGCCTTTAAGATTACAAGATAATCACATTAATATTAGAGTTAGACCTTATGTCTCTGTTGTTTTCTATAGACTTGGATGATACATTACAGATCACCTACCAAGACCTACAAAACACCCAGCCTTAGTTTAAGCTATAAATCACTGGAACAGTCACCATATATACGTACATAAAGTAAATGGCCTCAGCCTCAGCCAGTAATACTATCTGAAATTGTTCTCAGATTATAGTGAGATTTTTTTACCACATTTTATACCAAAATGCAATGTTTGCGAATGTATTGACTTCAAGCACTCACTATCATATCACTATTTTGCGTATGCTGGAAATACATACAACTGAATTAAAACAATGTTTTGATTTGGAGTGTACGTGAGTGGATGCTTCATTGCCTTAAACTTTAACTGGAATTCAGCACTACTTTTAGGAACTGAGAGTTAATTTTTTGTTGATTCCTTGGACAAAAGCGGTAGTGTTTCTGCTGCCTTGTTTAATTGATTTCAAGGAAAGTCCACCTTATTGCCAGGCATTAAGAATAACTATATTGAAATAACTTGTCACACTCATCTTCTCACTGATGGTCTTGCTTTCTGTAGGCCACATGCTTGCATCAGTATTAAATTGAGATTGTTTCATAACCAGTTAAAAACTCTTTGCAGTAGGTTTGAGGTAGTTACCGATTTTATGTTTTCGATACGTTAACCTCAGTCTGCAGCGTGGGGTTTCTAGTCACATGAGATAAACAGTATATGGTAGTCAGTTATAACAGGATGATCAAAAAGTTACAGCAGCAGTAACAGTAGAGTAGTAGTCGTAGAGTTTCAATAAGAAAAAAACAAACCTGAATAACAGCGATTACACACAGACACGTATGTGCGTATACACTGCGTATTACTGCTGAGCTCCACACAGATCCTATCTGAGCAGAACAAATGAAGCTGATAATGAGGGAGGGAAACGGAGGCTGTAAAATCTATAGTCGAGAGACAGGAACTATACTAACAATAACACACAAACACTTACATGCACACACACTCCAAACATTGCCTCAAGCACATCATTGGTGCTCATCCAATCAGCTTTCTCTGTCACAGCTCATTGGGCCAATCAGAATTGGCATTGATTTTTTTTTTTTTTTTTCTAGCTGCTGTGGGTTTTTTTTTGCTTTCAGTGTGTTTTATATCTCAGTGTGGAAGAGAGAGAGTTTGAAATACAAGCTGTTATGGTTAAAACCCACGGTGTCTAATGCAAAATCAAGGAATGGGAAAAAAATGAATCTGAAATTAATATCTTAAATAATGCTAAATGATTTCTTGATATACAGTTTATATCTTGAAATTTTGTTTATAGATTGTAGGCTACGGTCTGAGTCACTTTATGTTCATAAAACTTTTAATGAAACCATCCTTCAATCAATACTTTCAACTGCTGAATAATAATACTATAGTTTGTCACTAAAAGAAGCAGGAGCCAGGATCTGCTATCTAAAAATGAATTGACTGGTAGATATTAACTATTAACCAGAATCAGTAGACATTGACAGATACATATCTCAATGTTGACCCTCAAATCAATATCCATAGGTATTGATTTCTTCGCATAAGATATTCTACCATAAAATGATAATGATGAAAATTTAAATACTGGCAAATAAAAAAAGAGAAATCATTTTGGAATTGCCCCACTGTACCCTACCTACTACCCTGACTGCAATGCTCAACCCCAGTAAATGTGAGTGACAGAATGCAAGCTTTCTCTGCTTCTGGCTAAAGACAGCTACACTGGCTAATCAGCCCCAGATATTGATTTCACAGACTCAGTAATGCTAGAGATAAGGAGAAACATGATGGTTCAATCAGTAGCTGTTGAAAATGTATTATTTTTCTGATCTTCACTTGTTCTGGAGGTTGGTGTCTGATGGGTCTTTAATGCTGAGTACATGTCTCATTTTCAGCAAATCACACTGGGGGAACCTGTTAGAGAACTGTGAGAAGCAGCACACTTAACACAGCAATCTGTGCTGTATTTATCTAAACGTATATATATATATATATATTTTATATGTTATAGTTTTATATGTATTTTAGATAGAACAGAGTAACAGAAATATTGCACTGTCTTGTCCTAACAGTTCCCTAAATTATTAACAGCATGCAAGTATTTTATTAACACCTTGATTCAAACATCAACTATGTCCAGAATGTCTCTCTTTCAAAGCTACATTAACTGCTAAACTGTCTTGCCTAGCTCTTTAGTGCACATGATTTAGCTTCTAAATCTCTCTTTCTCTAAATTTCTCTCTTTCAAAATCTTTTGACACTGTAGACAGCCTTTAAAAAAACTAAAACTAACACAAGGTCAGAAAAAGAAGTGCAAAAGGAAAACCTTGCATTTTAAAATTTCTATCTCAAATATTAATATCCAAACCCAGTCTAATGAATACCTGAGGTGCTGTGTCCCATTTCAAAATTGACACATAAAAATTTTAATAAAACCTGAAAATAACTAGTTTGTGAGCTAGAGGTATTATGTTGTAAGTGGTTCTGAGCAAAAAAAGGTTTTCAATCAATGGTCTAGTGGCAAGTTTTATGAAAAACAAATACATTATATTGTTTGTTTTAACCTTCTGTACCACTTTTGAAAGCATTAAAATATAATTGCAGGCCTTCCGCAAAAATAAGAAGATAATAAAATTTGGAAAAGTGACTACTAATCTGATACCATCTAAGCTATCCTGATTGGAGCGCAGACTGTAACGGCCCTGGCATTGCTAATACAGGACAGTTAGACAGTGGCTGATTTCTGTGATGGCTGCCACTCCACCTCTCAGTGCCTGAATGTTTTATTCAGTCTGAATACTGAAGGAATTCAGCTGGAACCAGTTGAGACGAGAAAGTCTGGAGCTCTCTTCATGGTGGGTGGTCTGACTGCTGACTGGCAGAGCACTGATTGCTGATTGGACCACATAGCCAGTAAACACACAAATATGTTTGCATCACTGCATCTTTGTCCATTATAGCAAGTTAGCCTCTGTATTAAGTCTAAAAACCTCAAATTTATGGTGAGCAAATCCATTCAAATGTCTTAAATCCATTAGTAGAGCTCATGTTCTTTTGCTTCAGTGACAGGTTTCTTTGTATTTCATGTTCACTCTGTGACATCCTGCCATTCTTTGTCTAATTTAGCCTTTTCTTAACTTTCATTGTTTTTCACTTTGGGTAGGATTAAAAAAAGTCTTCTAAAAAAACAAAGTTGACTTTCTGGAACTTGTATGTACTATGTAGTAATTTGCATTTCTGAGAACCCTAATCCCACTGTTACAAACATAGTTAGGCTTTGTGTATTATTATCTTTTTGTTACAGCTTTTGCACCATTTCACCCATATATGGTCTAAAAATAGTGCATTGTTTGTCTTAAAACGTAAGTCGATTGTTAATGTCAAATAATTTATAATTTTTTTATGAAATGCCACAAAATAATACAGTTTTAAGAGTGGTGCAGGTGGGTAGTATGTTAAAGCTCACCTGATAGTACTCCCTGTAGGAATATTTATTTCAATAAACATTAAATACAATCAACCAGTACCAATATCATAATTTTACAAAAACAGACACAAAGCCCCTCTCTCTCTCCTCCCTTCCATGTCACTCTTCAGCTCTCTATTGATTAAAGGCAATAAAAAGCCCTAAAAAATATTTAATAAATAAATAAATTCAGTTTGGTTATGGTTAGGGGGGCGTGATGATCATCATGGTTACAGTGAAGATTGTGGTCAACCGTAAGACATTTTGTTGACCCATCCAACCCCCCAACCTCCGCCCTCTGTAGACTTTCTATCTCTGAGATGTCACACTGCTTTCTTCTTTGCTCCTGATGGACAAACGTCCTATCCTATTAAGTGTTTGTCACGTGCACATAAACATATGTCCTTTTAGAGTATTTGCTAAGGTTACTTGGGAGTAGTCTCCAAATCCATGCTTTTCTGTTACCCTGAAAGATAAAAATGTTGCCTTTTCTAAACTGGAAACCATTCCTCTTACACGCTAACAAACACAAACCTACACTTTAAACGCAATCACAACAAAGACACACATCTTGCTTCTTATAACCTCCTTTATTGAGTTTTATTAAAACCCATTGAACATTTTCTCAGCTTAAGGTTCAAAGGTTTCAAGAGCACTTTTGAAAGGCTGACACTGTCAACCTCAACACAGCAGCTGCAACAAAGCAGAGGCAGGAGAACAACTCTAAAGGAAAGAGAAATGCCTGAAAGAAAACATTAAATTCTATGACAAACATAGTTTAAAAAGCAAAGCTCCCAGGGTGATAAAAGGGGAAAACCAAGTACTGCTGTTCTGTAAAGGAGAGTGAAAATCTCTGAAACTAGAGGTGTTTTCATCTTTTACATCTCGACTTTTCTTTCTTTATTATCTCTATCCTTTTTTCTGTGTTCCCTTCAACTCTTATGTACTCCAGCTTTTATAATCTTGTTGTTTTTCTCTGTCTATGATCAGCAGGATGATTTTTCATACACACCTAGGTTTCCTGGATGATGATGTTGTTGTTTAATATTGAAGATCTTTTATCCTTCTCACCTCTCCCTTCTTCCTACCTCATTCCCCGTCCTCCTCCTCCTCTGCAGTACCGGCGGAGGGCGTTCTGGAACGTTCTGTGCCATCTGCAGCATCAATGAGATGATCCAGCAGCAGAACATTGTGGATGTTTTCCACACCGTCAAAACACTGAGGAACAACAAGACTAATATGGTGGAGACTATGGTGAGGACTGATAATACACACCCACACACACACACACACACACACACACACACATTATCATATCAACAGTATAAGTTCTGCTATGAAGTGGCCTTGGAGGCGCTCAGCCAGTAATGTGACAATTACTTCAGATTAAGACTTCAGTTTGTATTGCCTTAGACCTTATATGTACAAAAATAAATCAGATGGCAATGCTGTCTTGTATAAAGTTATAAAGTAAGGATATCGAGGGAAGGCTGGTGAAGTTCTGCCGTTCACATTTTACATCTTTACAGCTCCATCGGATCTGGAATACAAAGAATAGTGAAAGGTTAATAAGCAAGTCTACCTTCTCCTTGTTTCTACGTTTGACTTATTTTATAGTTATTCATGTATTTATTACATATTCTGCATATAATTTTTAAGCTTTTTAAGCTTAAAGCCTTTGAATTTTTTCTTTATATTCAGTTTTTTTATTTTCTGTTGATCTAGGTAGTTACATGGATGAATAAATTATTATTAAATTGAAGCATACCTTTTTGCATCATTTGCTGGTACTCAAGGAAGGTTAACTTTAGGATATTTAAAACATAATTTAAGTCCAATTTAAGGTACTTTTTAATCTTTGCTTGGCAATGCGTAACAGTGAAGAAATCATTTTGCAGATGGCTTACCGTTGCCTTTCTTTCCCTCCCCTCTGCAGGAACAGTATAAGTTCTGCTATGAAGTGGCTTTGGAGGCGCTCAGCTCCTTCTGATTGGCTGTGGGCTGAAAATCTCTTTTCTGATTCGCCGTTGACGCTGCCTGTCATTCTCAACGCAACACTGGGACACACAAAGTGCAAAACTGCTTCGTGTTGACCCGAACCCAACCTGTGAGCATGTGTGCCTGTGTGTGTGTGTGTGTGTGTGTGTTTGAGAGTGTGTGCACTCTGTGTGAATAAGAGAGGGCATGCCTGCATATTTGAGTGTGCGCGTGTGTATCTATGTGTGTGCCTGTAAAAACTCACACGCAACCTGTACAGAAGAGAAAAAAAAAGGCGACAGACATACACACCGGGGATTTTCATGTGTGTGTTCGCTTCAGCAAGACTGGGGACTTTACATGCTTGTACAAAGAAAAAAGAAAAAATGATACGTTGAAAAAACAAAATCAGATGTTAAAAAAAGCGCCACTTTTTCCTTCTCTATCTCTCTGTCCTCTCTGCTGGGCTGTGATGTGACTATTGTACAGTATTTCCTTTTTAGATATACTCTACGCCTTGAATGTTGTCTCCCTCTGAAGGCTGGATGCACACTGGAAGATTTTTGAGAACTTTCACATTTAGCTGAGGTTCAAGCGATGCCTCGACTCTGCATTTTGAACTCCAGTGTTTATCCACAGAGTATTTGTAGAAAGTAATGAAACATGTCTGGCTGACTTTAGCTGAAATGTGGATGTTGTTGATGATTCAGTTAGCTGGATCAAAGCAAAAACCAACAGACACTTGTTAATATTTCTGGCATTTTTCTTTGAAATCACAAGCTGATGAATTTTCCTTGAGGCTCGGGCCTCCTGACTGCGTTAATGATACTTGTAATTCAGTAATTGGTTACAAAATATTCTCAGTATGGTTTCTTTTCCTTCATACTGCATCAAGTCAACAGTTTCGTTTAACTTGGAAAAATGTGGTTGCAGATACTGTTAAACAGGAAGAAGTAGCATGTCACAAGCTACAGTGAGTGGAGTCTAGTGCATGGTGAAGAATAACAACGGCATTAAACACACAAAAGAAAAAGAAATCATGCCTTGCCTTGAAGACCAAATGTTGTTGTTGTTGTTGTCTCTGCTTCAGGTTTTTTTCACTGGGGCTGTAAGAAAAAAAAAAGTTTCATAAAATGTATTTTAGGAAGACTTTGTGTAAAGTCGGTTTTGTCAAAATCTTATAGTGTGCATCCACCCTTACTGTAAATACGATAAGACAACCACAGTCAAACAAACAAACAGACAAACATCATGCACCAGACACATTACAAATAAAGGTTTCATTTCAAAACACTATCGCTCTGAAAAGCTGTGTCTGTGACATTTTCCGCGACTTGGTGGCTATAGTTTGGAACAAAATCTTATTATTATACCTTACAAACTGTCCATTTAGACATGTTGTCTAAAGAATTAAGATATATATTTTTGCATATTGCACATTTAGCTGACGCCCACATTCAGAGTGACTTAAAATGAGGAAGCAGATAGCAATTAAGTTTTATCCTTAAGGAGATGTTAAGAACATGGCTGTTTGGGTTGAACTTGTGATGCTCTGGGTACAGGAAACGTTTTCAAACAACGATGTCAGCCTGCATCTGTGTGGTATTAACAGCAGTGACACGCTCTCACTGAAGATAAAAAAAAAAAACGTATTCTACTTATTCTACTTTTTTCCAGTTGGTTTATGCGGTTTAAAATACTTGCTTTGAAAGGACAAACTGGGATAAATTATTAACTAAAATCAAGACTAGCCAAACCATGTTTACCTGCATGCCTCCTGAACTGTATGCAGGCAAAATCAATCACTCACTAGGCCAACATTTGTTTTCACCACGTTTAGCTTGTAGCTAGAACCCCGCTTTATTGGTTTTGATCATTTTGACTTCACCTGAGCAATGAAAATTGTGTACTTAATTTCTTCCTCCTCACTTTTCTTTCGTATCTAATGCCAAGGCAGATGGTATTCAGTTTAACACAACAGCATTGGCTTGGGGGAAAACAATATGCAGGAACTTTGCACTCATTGTTTCCAGTATCTGAGATCTAAGATCATTCAGAAATTAACTGCAAATCAGAATTGCTTATGGATGAATTCAGAGTAAAGTTGACCCACAGTGATCAAAAAGATAGACTCCCTGATTAAGATCAGATCCATAAGCCATGCTGTGTTTCATGTTACACATTCTGGATACATTTTAGTGAAAAAGAAGCTCTGGGATTAGACCGTTTCCCCAGCCTGCCGTCTATCATTAAAACGATAACACAAAGACAAAGAGACAGGTCACATTTACTTTTCCTCTGCAAACAAAGCCTCACATTTGCTTTTTCGACAAGCCCATTGAGGTGTGCAGGTTTAAAAATTCATTTAACAAACTCTCTTTCCAGTCCGATAGGAAATGATTTCAGTTGACGGTTGATCCCAGTGGAAGAAGGTCAACATGGCTGACAGTTCAGATGCCACTGCAGCGCAAAGGACATGTTGGGGAGTTAACGAGAATTATACAGGAGGCGAGGCTGACCTCAGCATTATCCCCTCATTTGATCAGAATTTCATCTTTTAACAAACATTTTTCTCTTAAGTCCGTTCAAAAGATGTGTGGAGAACTAAACAAGCTAATTTTAAAGTCACACTCCCCGTTTCCTTTTAGCACCCTCTAAACTGTGTTGAGTCAAAAGGACTGTGATAATATTTAGGAATTCGTTGGCTTTTTTGGTGGCTAAAGAATAGTCGCTGTGTCGCCTGAGGTAATATGGACGATGTAAGAACAGGACATCAGATTAAGGGCTTCATTTTCAAACATCACAGATCTGTTTTAGCAGAATCATCAAAAGCGATTTTGTAAGCCAATATCTTAAAAAAAAATTTGTATTTACCTTTACGTCATTAATTCATACCAGCAGGTGTCAGTATTTGGAGACAATGGATTCCCCAGTTTGGAATACAACTTCACATTTAACGACAGTGAAGGTGGATCTCTGGTGAACATTTTGTTTAGTTAGCAAAAATTGCTCGTAGGTGTCAATGCTCTTGGCCAGAATCGGCATACTTGTGGCAAAATGTTGTGGCAAACTGTTCAGTCCGCGCTTGCGTTTTATTTGTGTGCTGGAGTCCAGTCAGGCTCCTTAATGGACCTATCAAGAAAAAGACGTACGAGTGTTGTATTGAAGACAATGTGAATGCCAGAAATGTTTATCATTTATATTTCCACTAAGGCTTTATTTTATTGGCTTGGTTCATGGCCGTTCATCTGTATTATATATTTTGTTTGTTTTCTTTTTGCATTTTTATTTGTCCTGAATTTGTACATTTCTTTTGTATAATTATTATTCCAATGATTATTTGTCTAGCAAAGTGTTGTTTAGATCTGGTGATGCCATTACCATTGGTTGTTTAGTTGTTTGAAATGTGGTTAACATGAAATAAAGGGACCAAAATGTTGAATGTGCTCTCATCTCTCTCTTCTTACAGCCTCTGATTTTAATATAAATCACATTGTATGGAGTAATCTGATGGATCAGGTCGACAGCTTAATGTCACAACATGTTAGAAAATATTCCTACAATCTTACTGATGAGTGGTGTGATTTGTATATAACATTCATATTGCATATTTTGGTTAAAACACCAACTGAATGTTTTATACTTACATTTTTAAACTAGTTTCCATGCTGCATCTTATTTTCCCAGTTGAAATTCTGCTGTTATGGATACTGAAAGGGAATTTCTCACGCAGTAAATAATTTAAAGTAATCAGCAACATACAAACTGTGTCCTAAACAGAAATGAGTGAGCTGGACAAGATCATTTCCCTCTCTCTCTCTTCAATTTGATAAGAGAGCTTTAGTCTAAAACCTCTGGGTATTTAAGTCTTTAGGGCCCAACATGTGATACTGTATAGTGCAGTTTTAAACAGTCTTACAGTCTCAGGCTTTAGCATCAAATAAGACCTGGTACAGTGATTCTCAGACTGGATCGTGATCTGGTGCTGGTTGTTGCCATATTCGTGGCCTACATCAGTGGTTTCCAATCTTTTTCCTTAAGGGAGCCCTTTTATTAAATAAAGTAATGACCACCGACTGACTATTTTAGAGATATCTCATATTATATTCAATGTAATCCTTCAAACTTAACAGACTTCTTTTTTGACAATTTTGTTTTCTTCTCCCTGATGGTTGGCCATTAGCACTTTGGTTGTTTTGTTGTGTATTTGTCTAATGCAGGACAGAGAGGGAAGGCTCTGTGAATTTAGCTTATAGCAAACACAATAACAATCACATTTAGTTTTCTTCACAGACATAAACAAAATGCTGAGCTATAGGTCTACTGTGTATATTTTGAAAGTTTTCTTAC
>NW_023339740.1:26891787-26892375 GCF_004916995.1 Morone saxatilis | reverse complement strand
TGAAGCTTTGGTGACTCCTAGTGGCGTCCCAACCCCCCACTGGTCTACAATGTTATTGCTCACCTTATTAGCTAGCATCACGGCTAAAGAGCAGACATCCCTGGACACACAGGATGAGAGATGATTTGTCAGTTAGAAAGTTAAATATGTATAACCTTGTTTAAGTACAGAATGTAGTAAGGAAATTATATATTTACATGGCATTAAAAACAAAGGTCACAAAATGCTTCATAATGAAATCAATTAAACACTAAATATAGTTTAAACTGAAATAACAAAAGCAAAAGGTAAATTAAGGTTAATTAATTAGATGATCTACCAGTGAGAGTAAACAACAAAGCAAGGGTCTCCCTTCATTTCAGGTTACTATGCACAAAACAATTCTGTTATGGTAATTGATGGGCAATTTCTATATTCTATATTATATCTAATCCTTTAATTAACCAATTGTGGGACACTAATAAACCTAACTAATAAAACCCATGGTTAAAAGTCTTAGAATGGCAGCCATGTTGGTTGAACTACACACACTTTATTATAGCTGTTTAATCGAGACCTCTGCTTTTTGTTTGCTCTCCTACAAGTCTC
>NW_023339740.1:26891479-26891644 GCF_004916995.1 Morone saxatilis | reverse complement strand
AAGGAGCTCATAAATATGCATGAGCCTGCGATTAGCATAGGCACCAAGGACAGGGCCTGTACCTTGGCATTATGACGATCAATCAGAAACACTAAGGGGCTCCTCGGAGGGAAGCTGTCTGTCAGCTTGGCTTTGGGTTGAGTTGATGCACACACACACACACAC
>NW_023339740.1:26886253-26891379 GCF_004916995.1 Morone saxatilis | reverse complement strand
GAGAAAAGACTTGTGAAGTTGGACACACACACACACACACACACACACACACACACACACACACACACACACACACACAGGCAGACAGAAAGCACACAGAGCATCCATGTACACACCTTAAGGTTCAGACAAGGAATATATACAGTATATATACAGGCACACACAGTCTCTTAAAGGTACACACAAACCACACAGATACAAAGCCAATATCAATGTTTATCATTTATCTCTCTATCCCTCTCTTTCCCCCTTTTTTCGCTCCTTTTGAGAACTGAGTTTGTAATGAGTTTGAAAATTGGCCCATTTCATTTGCTCTCACTGAAATGTCATTATCTGGGGGAAGAAGGAGGGGGTCGCAGAGGCACTGTAATATATTTTTTCCACTCAAACAGGGTTATTAATATATTTTTCCCAGATAACTTGTAACAAGGTTGTTTGGTGTCCACAGCAGGTCCCTTGCATCTCCATGAGCTGCATTTACACTGATTCAGAAAATATGATTCATCCACCTTCATGCATTTATTCTACATCTGTATTGAATTTTACTGACAGCCACAGTAAGGCCCCTTTTATTCTTCCTCATGCAATAGTCCTGCAGTGCTACAGTCCCATTAATTTAAACATAACTTCAGCAAATGCCAAACAAAAGTTTTCCTTCATGGATGGCTTCAGGGTTGTTTGGTCAATGGGTAGCACTTTTGATGTCCTTCCTGAATATATCTACTGTGTTTTTACAGTGAGATGAAGCGCTTTCGGATCTCTGAGTGGAGTTTTTCTTAATATAACCCTTAATGGTGTATTATATTATTTCAAAGAATGATAACAGACCTTGTGTGCCACTCAAGGCAAAATACATATTTTATAATAGTGGATATCAATTCATTTTTGTTGCTGTAACATGGTTGGTCACTAGAAGATGGCTAGCTCTCCAAATAAAAATCATAATTTTCAGTATGCTGTCTCTAATTTAAATCCACTTTGAGGGCACCGTTTACCAAAAATGACTTGAAACTCAACCAGCAGTGACAAACTGATCTACATTTCTTGACGGAAGCTGATGCTGGGTGTCTCAAACCACAGGAAAGTGTCACCTTGTCAGTTTTACAACACTCCATCACACATAGGAGTGGTAGCCATATATAATTAAAAAGCAGTACAGACACCAGCTTTAATAAACTAATAAGGGAATGTGCTTTATTTAGGACAGGCCCTTCTCCCAGTTTATTATTTATAAATTAAGAAATGTATACAATTATTTGTGAAGTATTTATAGAATGTGTCAGAGCAGGCATACAGAGAGTTTTATAGAGCCAGCAGCGGGTGTTTGGATGGAGTTGAAATATAAAGTGAGTGACGTAATTAAACTTTTTTTGATCTGTAAAATACCCCCCCAAAAATGTTTAAACATCAACGTCATTATTTTAATGTGCTAACTTGTTTGCATTTTTCATTGACTTGTGATGAGTGGAACAGGCAGATGTTCTACAGCCTGTGTGGGAGTGGAAATCAGTATATATGAAAACAGAACTATGTGTACGCGCGGCTTCATAAACTTGATGAAACAAAAGCATATGCATATTTCTGTGTTTGTGCGCACAACCAGTTTAGTCAAATTTACACCTAAATGTATGCATTTGTTTTGACCAGTGCAATATTAGGTCTGTTGGTACATTTATTCTGAATTTATTTATACTCATATTTATTTATACACTTGACTTAAGATATAAAATCCACAATAATAGTTAGTTTTCACTAATGAGAAATTTCATTGTCATGTCTATACTTTTTAAAATGCCAAAGAATTTTAAGTTTAGTGTAACTAAAGAGCATTTCACCCTTTCTGGTACAAAACAGCTGCCACAAAAGTGAAGCAGATCATGTGTTACTACTGAAGATAGAAAAAAAACTGTCACCTCCAAAACAGCTGTGACCTCAACAGAAACAGTCAGCTCATTTACCTTTTTGTGTCTGTGTAAATCCTGCTGGTGTTCCACCGTCTCTGCGAGTGGAGGAAGCAAACGAGATGCTAAGTCATGCATGACCCAGGGTGCAATCCATCAGCTCCACTCTCATTCACTTCTGCTCGGATTCCGTGGAGTTGGACACAAAATGAAGACATATGGGAAATCTCACCTATACTGCGGAACAGAATGGACGAGTTCTGAGATTGCCGCAGTGGCCCCGTAGTGGCACAAGCCAAAAAAGCTTTTCTTGTATTCGCCACAGTCTTCAGATTGGGTTACCTTTCCTTTCTACTTTAAAAGAAGCAGGGAGGCCTAGTGCAACGATCTGCCTGAAAAAGGCACAGTGTCTAGTTTCAGTGTCAGGAAATCTAGTGTAATACAGATAGACTTAAGTGAAGAAGTTTGAAATACTATTTCATTTATTTGTTGGTGTTGATGGTGTTTATTAAAATGGTGTCTAATTGTTCTTTTGTACCAACCGGCTCAATTAAATGGTTTAAACATGTTCATGCTAATCCCAGTCTTGCCTTTGGCTACAGCCCAGGGGTTTATACATAGACAGGATGGAAGTTGAAGGCACTGGTCCCATGGGCACAAATTATGGTAAATTAGGGCAGGTAAGTTATTATTTAAGCGAAATACAATTTCACCTCCTGACCTGCTGGTTACATTTTAAGAATTCAAAGACACCAGTCACAGCATTTCCCCCAGCAGGAGCCTGTACTGTGCCATGTTTTAAGCATCTCTGGATGGAATTCTACAGTGTAGAGCACAAACGTGCTTCTTAAATTGACTTTAAATTAGCTTATTCAAATAAACTGAACAGGTAAATGAATTTAGGGAATAAAAATGTTATATTAAATTGGAGGATGAATTTTAACATACTCATTACCAAGATCTGGGTTGGAAGGCTAGAGACTGAAGAATGGATGAGCCTCCCAAAAAACATTTTTTTCAATTCAGTTGTATATTTATTAACGCTGGAGGTTCTGCATAAGTGATCCCAGCTGCAGGTTTAAAGTAGCTGCCTGACACTGGGAAGTTTAAGATACATTTAGTGCATGCCTGGAAAGCACAGGTGTGCAATATAAAGTTATTAAAATGTAGAAACATGTTAAGTATAATAAACATGTGGATCACTAATGTAGCTTTAAATATAAATAATGAGTACCCGATTGCCTGCTTTACTTAAGGCCACTGAGGGACATTAGTCAGGTAAGAATAATCATGCAACAACAGTAGCTTGTGCTTTGGTTTCAGTTCACATAAAGTGCACTACATTCATCTGTGAATTAGCTGTAACTCACAGTCAGTGAAGTGGTTTTCATTTCCATGCATATATTTTGATCATAAGGGGTTGACCAATCTGATTCCGCTGTAATGTTTGAACATTTCTATTCTCCTATCTAATGTTTTGCTTCAGGTGAACGTGCTAAAACGGCGAACAATACAAGACATACAACTGCGTGAAATAGAAACAACTAAAATAGGCGTAGCTAGAAATAAAATGAAGTGACTGTTTATTACAAGCTCAATGCAGCTGCTGGGTCCCACACCTATGCACCACTCTGAACTCTACTGAAGGACAAGGCACATAATTGGATAGAATGAAGTTAAAGTGGAGAGCCCAGACTCTCGGAGTCCTTTTGCTGACTAGCCTTTAAAAAAATTACCAAAGGCAGATAAAAAGAGAGGGGAGGTGAGGACACAAGAGGGTAAGGCAGGGGTGGGGGTGTGAGGTGGCGGTGTGTGGGGTTAAATGAAAATTAAGGGTATGGAGCTTTTTCCTTTGACAAAATCAAAATCCAGGGTTTACATCCTGTCAAATTCACATGTTGATAAGTATATATTTATTTGTTCATTCATTATCCTCTATTATTTAACCATCACCATGATCTTTGATTATTTTGTGACATTTTATAATAATACGGTCTTTTAAACCAAAATTGTGACAAAATAATAATTATTCCTCTGTATAGTGCATAAATCTTGAATGACTGCCTCCAGCCAAGATTACAATGAGCTTGTTAACAGAAAAATAGTAATTAAATTGCAGACACAGTGTCTGCTGTTTTGACTCCACTGAATACAATGAAAGAATACAATGGCTGGGCTGGTCAAGTGCAGACATTATTCCCGCCCTACAGGAAAGCAATATCAGACATTCAGAACCACTAGATGTGATGCAACAGCATCTCAGGCCAAAACAAATGGACGAGGTGTGTCCACCCAACATATTATATAATAGCTACCTGAAACATCAAGTAAAAAATGGTTTAGGTAGCTAAAGTTTATTGCTTTTGAGTGAATGTTTGGTACATGACTGGCAAATGGCTTAATTAGGAATGCCAGGAAACTGTCACAATATGGCCTGTGCGTAGACAAACCCTTTCTTCTCTATCTCAGTACAGTAGTAGTAGTTATGTTTTCCACTGCCAGCACTATTAAAAATGATACACTTTCCTTTATGGATCTCTGAAATCTCTGAACTCCTAAATTCTTCTTTTTACTCTTTGATGCCTTTTCCATGCCAACACTTGCTGACATATGGGGCAGGATGCACAGCCTTATGTGGTATGATTGGGTGTTAATTATGCTAATTTATTATTCTTATGAAAATGCAACTGTAAACACCATGTTGGACAAGTTGTATTTAAAATGTTATTCCAGTGTGTAACTTATTGTGAAGCATTTAGTAACACCTGTTCTTTTTGAAGTTCTACTTATATACTAAGGGCTCTATCTTGCACTCAGCGCAACAATCTGACAGAGATTGTACACTGGCGCTTGTATATATCTATTTATGATCCGATGCAAGTTGGAATTTCCCTCCACCGCGTATACTTCAAATTAGGAAATGAAATCTCGGCCTGTCACCGTCGCTGGGACGTGCGGACTCGGGAAATCCACCGTTATACAATAGCATCCGATGGGAACTAAGCGCGCATAGATTTTAAGGAAATGTAGATGACGGTCATATATGGTCATTAATTATCACGTTACGCCCAAACCACACCTATGACTAATGTAGCTACTTCAGACCAACCCATTTTAGATTTGCGCCGGGCGCAAGAGTCATTTATCCATGTCCATTTACCATTTACTAATTTCAAATTTTGCATGCAGTTGAATTTGAATTTAAATGTTGAACTGAATATGAAT
>NW_023339740.1:26884118-26886226 GCF_004916995.1 Morone saxatilis | reverse complement strand
AACTCTATAAAGTAATCAATGGTTCCCTATTTAAACCAATGACAGTCAGCATTACAATTTTGACAGTGTCAGTAATTTAGGACAAAATTTTCCCAATGTGACTGCTGGTGTGAATGACGTCTACAAACCAACCAGATCAGATTATGTCGTGAAGTGGGACATAATGCACATAATATAATTTGTGTATTTTGTTGCTTAGCCTTTTAATTTACCACTACTTCCCAATTTTTCCAGTGTATTTTATACTTATACTGTCTTTTTGTACCACATGATCATTACATGAAAACTGGTGGCGTATTCTCCAGATCAGTCACATGGTATCTGAACAACAAGGCTGTTTTCTCTTTGCAGCTAAATGCTAGATAGCTGCCTCCATCCCCTCCCTGCCACCTTTGTCTCCCACATAGTTTTAATGACTTTGAGAAGAAACTTTCCTCTTGCACACAACTCTTCAAAACAATAAATCATAGGATTTGTGCTCACGTTAATTGACATTTGACAACATCATTTGCATAATGATTCAAAAGAGCCTCAAGGGAGATGCTTAAGAGGAGGGAAACATTATGGATTTGCTAATTAGTCATCGTCAATTCTTCTGTGTTGTTGCAGTCGTTAGTTTTGGTGAACTAACTTGATCAGACAACCATAGCTTTATGACAGTCGTCATCACTATTCAATCACGATTATTGCTGCTTTTCCTGGGTGGCTGAAATTACCATGTTGTAATATGCCTGACAAAACTTCCTGGTGAAGTTTAAAATCAGAATGTATAGCTTAATGCATTGAAGTCTCATCAAGTTTATTTATATAGCCACTCCTAAAAAAATTACTCAAAGACTATACGAAGACAAGCCCCATCTGACACATCAGATATCCATAACTATCAGATGGTCTGTCCTAAAACCTGGATGGACCCTCCAAGGTGTGATTATATCTTCAGTCATATTTATTGTTCTTGATCTAAAAGACTGCAGACTACATGGCCAAGACTACATGAATCTAAGACCAAAATCCTAGAGCCTTGCCTATACAGGTGGTCTAGTTTGAGTTGTTCTGGCCTGTGTCTTGACTTTTCTGTGAGCTGTTCCAGATGCTGTGACACTTTTCAAATGTGTAATTTTATTGTAGCCAAAAATGTGCTAGTTGGAGCACCTTAAAAACAAGTCTGAAACTGGAGATGAGCCATTACCCGATTGGTTCAGGCCGGGTTTGTGCCCAAAACTGCTGCTTAAATATATATTTAATAGAGATTGTATTTGTTATTTATCTGTTTTTAGAAGCAAAAAATCAGGTTCGAGTCTGGCTCGGGCCCAGAACTTCTTTTGTCATTCGGGCTTGGTCCAGGCTCGCACGGAATTTTTTGGGCTCGGGTCAGGTTAGGTCTGAAGTTTTTGCCTAATCCCAAATTCTTGTAGTAAGAGCATTTTTTTGAAAATCGGGACTACCTTTACGTGACTGGTCCCTACAACACCTGGGTTTTGAAAAGGGCAGGCACTTTCAAAACATACTTGGCAGGTGATTGGATGAACCATCTCTAACATCTATTGCGGGTGAACTTCAACTAATCAGATCAACAAACCATAAAACATAAAATGCCAACCCCCTGCCAGTACTTCCTTAAAGGACGCCGATTGGTCCAGTACCATAAGTTGGCCACAAATGCGTAGACTGAAGCATGGCAAGACGGATTCTTGAGGCCTGCAGTAGACTTCTTCAACTGTTTTTAGTCCTGTACATTAGACGTTTCCCCAACCTTGTAAGGCTGCTCAACTTGCATGATCATGATCAAGAATTCTCATTCCCAGGTCATGACATGCAAGGAGATGCAAGCAGTGTTCAGTTCATTGCAATCTGCAACTTCACTGCAAGACTCTACAAAATCCTACACACAGGACCTTTAACATTTGCATTTTTATGAACTGTAAACACAATCTTTCTCCCACCTTGACCAAGTGTTTAAGCCGTACCTTAGCCATAGCTTATTTGCATTTGTCATGCACCGATATTATAGGAAGAGAGAATCTCACAAATATTGTATGTATGTATATATGTGTTCATGCCATAATATATATATATATATATATATATATATATATATATTTTATGGC
>NW_023339740.1:26883769-26884018 GCF_004916995.1 Morone saxatilis | reverse complement strand
TATATATATATATATAAAGTAATTTTGGACATTATTTGCCATAGAAATCAACGAGACAAGGTTGGCTGCACTGTTACTTATGATAAATGGATATATTCTTTTTAGCATTTACGTTTTTTCTACCTTTGACCCACTGTTTTGGGGTTAGACATGCTAAACATTTCTTGTGAAATTCCAGCAATAGAACATAATTACTGTTACTTGATCAGCCTGGTGTCAATGACCAGTTTCTTAGTTTTATTAGAATTT
>NW_023339740.1:26877662-26883628 GCF_004916995.1 Morone saxatilis | reverse complement strand
GAACAGAGCCCTGAGGTACTCCATATTTAAAATCAGAAACATTTGATTCAGTACTATTATTGGAAGCACACTGTTCTTTTGGTATGTGAGACTTTACGAGAGAGCCAAACCTGGAGACCCCAAATTGAGTTTCCAGTTGGTCTAGGAGTAAACAATGATCTGTGGCGTCAAAAGCTGCACTAAGATTCAGTAATAGAAGCATTTAGGTGTAATCCGTGCCCATAGTAAGCATAATGTCATGCACCACTTTAGTTAGTAGAGATTCAGTGCAGTCCAGTTTAGAGTGACGGCTATGAAAGCAGATTGAGAAGGTTCAAGATTATTTTTGTTAATTATGCGGGCTGAAAGTAATCTTTTTAAAAAGAATATAAGGTTACAGACTGGTCAATAACTTATTCATAGACCCTGGATCAAGATATGGTTTCTTAAGAGGTTTAACCACAGCAGCCTGAACGTGACAGATTAACACTATTCAGAAATGGCCAGAAATCTTTAGGAGGTTAGGGGGTTGAGGAGGCACAAGTTTAGTCAATGTTTCTAAGAGAGATAATATCAAAATGTGTAAGAACAGAGACTAGGATTCTGCAGAAGTAGCTGAAGATGAGAAACTTATCTTTAATTTTGTATCCAACCTCACTAATTTTTCTGCAGAAATGAATGTAAAAATCACGAGCTGTAAAAGGTGAGCAGCTAACTGACAGATGCTTTTGAGTAATTTTGGCTACTGTGATAAATATAAATCTAGGATTGTGTTTATTGTTATTGATTACGTGAGAGAAAAAGGTTGCTTTAGCAGTGGATATGACATGCTTGTAGTTATCATGCCATGAGAGGTTGGCAGCTTAAATAAAAGAGCTAGGTTTTATTTATAGTATTTCTATTACAATCTCCTGCAGGCCTGCTTAAGAGAATGTGTTTCTTCAGTAAACTGCAGTGTAGACCTCCTTGACCATCTTGTTTTAGCAGAAAGAGGTGCAACATCAACTGGGCCAATGTAGTGTTCCTTCAGAATAATAAGAAAGTGATCCGACACCACAGATGTGACAGGAGAGAGCCAGAGCACAAACCTCTATCCCATGTATTAGAAACAAGTCAAAGGTGTTCCTGCAATGAGTAAACTGCACAAACTGAGTGAAACCAAATGAACAAAGAAGTGCCAGAAAGCTAAGAAGACTGAAGGCCTTATTCAGGTGAATATTGTCACCAATAATAAAACATTCATCAGAGTGAGTAATAAGGTTTTCTCCCAATTCTTCTAAAATGTGGGAATAAGGCCCAGCTGGTATAGTTTCACTGAACAAAGCAATGCATAGTTAATAGAGATGGTTTTAATAAAAGAGAGAAATGAGTTGATTTTATGTTGGGAGGTTAAATTAAAAACAGACTAAGGAAACATTTAAGGAAAGAGAACTAAGTAATAAGGTGAGGGATGAAGACGGTACTGTGAAGGTTTCCCTGTTTGGACATGTAAACTAAGCTCATGAACTCCAAAGCCACACTGACTATAAACCTAGCAGGTTCTCTAATCACCAACTTGCCAATCACATAGGTACGTTCCTAGATAGATAGTATAGTGGTGCTGAAAAGTTCATGGTTCCAGCAAAAATCTACTTCCTTAAAAATAGAAAGTGAAACTAACTATTTTAAGAAAAACACAAATTGAGCAGATAGACACTAATAGAACAATTAAACACTAATGTCACCGTCCCTCCGCTGAGAGTGTAATGATTCAAGATTCAAGGTTCAAGAACTTTATTTGCCATTTGTGCCAAGTATAAAAAAGACACACAAGGAAGACATAAATCTATCTATAAAACATATACATTTTAAATTGAAATAACAAGAGACAGACAAAGAAGCAGTTTGACTCTGAGAGCTCCGCGACGTCGCCATCTCAGGAGCGCCATCTTGGAAATTCAGAGAGCACAAATGCGCACACGCACAAACGACATGCAGCACAACCCAACTGCTTGGCGGTTTGGCCCACTGGCCTTGTCTGCTTCTGTTGTCCTTGTTTTAAAGCCGATTAGACTGATCGATGAACTATTGCAGGTGTGCCACCAGTTGGATGGGAGGGCACTATTCTTGTAACAGGTGCCTAGTCCAGTAGGGTGAAGGCCATTAGCTTTAAGCTTGTTGGGGTGGCCCCAGAAAGAAGGCTAGTTCTTAACAAAATGAAATCAGTTGCACAGCAAAAATCCTTCATGGGTTTTTGCTACCACGCTGGTGTCTGGGCAGTAGAGTTATCTGCACAGCAAATGCCAAAGTGTTAAAATCCCAGAGTTTTGATGACCAGAGTAGAATTTTATACACTTTGGTGTCAAATAGGCACTAAGTACACTTTTCGGGGTGTACCAGATATGCTCTTTGGTGTTGTCTCTAAGTATAATGCTGGTGTAGAGTTATTGAAGTGTTTATTTTAGGATGATGGACTCCCTGAGAGTCCAACTGTTGATTGAAACTTTCCCGGCCGCATGTAGGTTTAGGTTTTGATTCGTCATCAGGTCGCTGCGCCTTCTCATTGGTTGAATCCAGACACGTCACCACTTGTCCCCTTCCACACTATGGCAAACTGTTTTGGTAGAGACAGTGACTTTTTTGTTGTTGTTGTAATAGTGGGAGGACGACAACAATGCTGTTCAAAGTGCAATACCATGGAAAGAAGAAGTACATTAAACTTAACTTACATTCAGAATTTGTCAAAGAGGGTAAGTTATTGTTTGTGCTTCAGTGACAATGTGAATTTAATTTGTGTACCACATTTAACACTAGAACCGCCAACAGGTAATATATACTTGCAGCTGTTTTTTTATTGTAACTTCGTTTCAATACAAAGTCAAAATCAAGATAGTCATATTTAAAAATAATGGAGAGCGGGTGAAATTTACCCCCATAGAGAATAGTCATTTTCGCTATATTCGTGAATGTTGAATCTTAGATATCACATGAATCCTATCCTATCAACTTTTCTCAGTTTTGTAATGCTGAGGTACATGTAAATATGTTCTGTCACGACTATGGGGAGACAGGAGGAGAGGAGAGAAAAGTGCTGTAATTGACCAAAATGCTGAACCATCATCACATTAGCCTTGGTCCAAGTGACAGAAGCTTTGGGGAAAAGTTCAAGTTCGCAAATATTAATCTGTATAATACAGGAGTAAGTTTAAAAAAATAAAATAGTTTCTGATGAGTGTTGTCAAATTCACCTGTAGCTAGTTGTAAAGTTAGCTATGATATCAAATACCCCAAATATGTTTGCTTGAAACCTTATTAAAGGCCATTTCCAGTCATAATCAATGTTTGTCTCTGAAATCACGTCACCTATGATCAGTTCATCTCATACAATCCATACATACCTACGTGTGGACGTTTAAATTCAGTTTTGTTCAAGAAGCGATCATTTTGTCAATGTTAACGTATATGCACCGGGCATATTTAAAAATTGTTCTGTGCTTGCAAGTTTCATCATTTGTCCGTTCATTTTTGAAAAGAAAAAATTGTTTTAAAAAGATAATTTTAACCAAATTCAAACTTAGTGCGGTGTCCGCAGTGTTCATGTCCGGGTGAGGAAGGAACCACCGGGTGGTTAAAATAATCTTTTTAAAACGATTAGAAAAAACGTGAACGGACAAATAAGGAAACTTGCAAGCACAGAACAATTTTTAAATATGCCCGGTGCCCATACGTTAACATTGACAAAATGATTGCTTCTTGAACAAAACTGAATAT
The DNA here is from genome assembly GCF_004916995.1 of Morone saxatilis. Classification (NCBI taxonomy): domain Eukaryota; kingdom Metazoa; phylum Chordata; class Actinopteri; family Moronidae; genus Morone; species Morone saxatilis. The sequence continues at coordinate 26,879,899 of NW_023339740.1, read as the reverse complement.
AAACGTCCACACGCTGCAGTTGGGTGTATGGGTGGTATGAGATGAACTGATCATAGGTGACGTGATTTCAGAGACAAACATTGATTATGACTGGAAATGGCCTTTAACTACTCTGGATAGCTACCACAGAGCGGCCATTGTATAGGGAATTGAGAGGGGCTTCTCCATGGATTATGTAATGTTTTCATCTTCAGGTACACTACAATAATAAAAGAGCTTGAAAGCTCATTATTTACCTCAGTAAAATGCATTCCAGGCTTCATTAAACTTTTTTCTGTATTCAAAGCTAAAGTGAAGTTCAGCATACCCACTGAGACAGATATATGTGCTGGATGACACTGGAACCGATGAAGAGGAAAAAATGGACATCCTGTGGACGATTGTTGCTGTTCTTTCAGTCACTGGTAAATGGTCATTTGATTGTATTGTCCATCGAAGGGTTACAGTTGCAACATGTGGCCGTTGTAATTGACTTTCCCTCACAAAAAGGAGTTGTGCTTAAAATGTGGCCATATCAACCATCAAAACTCACATATAATCTATAACTGGCAAAGAAAACCGTTTCCCTGTCTACCCACTCTCTCATCTCCTCTCAATTGAACATGTGGATCGATGAATGAAATCACAAGTGAAAAATGTTTTTAAAAATATTGTGTTCCCTCTTTTCAGACTCTCCTGTCCAATCCTCATGCACAGACACCTTGTCACTATCGTCACGCTCATCAGAGAGTGATACTTCTCTGATGTCCCCAAAAAGACGGCACATTGATGATTCCTTTCTGATGTCTCCACCGATGACGCCTTTCTGAAGTCCCCACAAAGTCAGCATATTGATGACAGTTCTTCACAGGCCAAAGAGGTAGAACATTTGTCTTTATGTTGTAAATTTTGTATGTTTTGGCATAACATTTTTTGGTATGCTGATCTAATTTTTTTAACCCTTCTTCAAAACTCCTTGAGAAATGGGGAACACTCCTGAAGGCAAAAGTAATAGAGCAAGCCAAAAACCTGAGCAAGACACCCCTTCTTGACTACCTCATTCAGTCTGCAGAGGAGAACCCTGATGAGGATGATGAAGTGCCAGGTAAGTGATATAAAATAATAACCTGTTTGTATTTGGCCACCTTTTTAGACTTTTTGAACCTTTAATGTTGTGTCATGGGCTTTCGTCAGGTGTATTTCATGCTCAAAGCATGTGCTCTCCTTTTTCAGGTTGGGATAGTGACATGGCCTCACTTCTCCTGCTGGTCTACCTCCTGCCACCACCTCCAAGTGGAAAGAAGGGAGCTGTCAAAATCAGTATCCGGGAAGCTGTGGATCGTGTAGTGAAGTTTCATAAGGTACGTGTATCCTGATTCAGGAACAATCCAATATGCAGTAGTGTAACCCAACAAAACAGACATGTTTTGGCTAATTATTGTACCTTTCACTTAATACAAGGGAATTTTCTCACAGGTAGCGATGCGGTAGCATGACTGGATAGAACAATCCTCAGTTAGGAAATATCTGAATCTAAATCTCTTCCAAAACTCCAGCACTTAGACAAGTGATGTCCCACAAATACTAGAAAAAACTGCAAGTGATATGTAAACACAACAGTTTGCCACAACTTCTTATAGGATAGAGTTCAGTTGAAGTTCCTTGTTTAATTCTTCAGAATGAATGGTGTGGAGGTAATTATTTTTGCAATGCACCAGTTTCTTTTCAGTGTCATCACCATGTCGAGGCCTTGTGAAAATAAAATCAATAAAAATGTTATGTGTAGTAATACTTTTTGTCATCTTACAGTCATGTCGCAGGCTTCAGGAACACTCTGGTCCAGGCCAGCGGAGGCAGCCTTACATCCTGGCAGTTGGGACGACAAGAAACAGCATCCATGAATACTACATTGCGATGGATAATGTGCTCCTTCCCTGCAAGGCCAGGTTTTTCCTCTCAGCCTTTGATTAACTTTTCAAGGCACATTATGTGTTTGGTGTCTCCTATGACATTTGTGCAGACCACCATCTACAACATTGACATCGGGCTCTCTCACGAAACTCCCAGAGTCAAGGACCTCAGGGCAAAGCTCCTCAACTGAACTTGTGATGTTTAGATGATTTGTGTGCAAATCCCATTTTCTCAGCATTCAGCAGTTGGTCCGTCATCTCAAACTTTCCCATGCCTTTTTGTTTCACTTAATGGCGACTATTTTCTTCTAGCAGAGGACTTTGAGACACTTTGTTTTGCAGAACATT
>NW_023339740.1:26875025-26877637 GCF_004916995.1 Morone saxatilis | reverse complement strand
CAACATTTTCATTCTTTTCATGGGGCTGAGACAGGGGGAAATGACGCGAAATGCCTTCAGTGCTAAAAGTTTGATGCAGTTGTGGCTCTCGTTTAAAAAGTGCTCCTTCCCTGCAAGGCCAGGTCTTCCCTCTCAGCCTTTGATGAATTTTTCAAGGCACATTATGTGTTTGGTGTCTCCTATGGCCTTAAACAGCATGTTGACATTTGTGCAGACCACCATCTACAACATTGACATCGGGCTCTCTCACGAAACTCCCAGAGTCAAGGACCTCAGAGCAAAGCTCCTCAACTGAACTTGTGATGTTTAGATGCTTTGTGTGCAAATCCCTTTTTCTCAGCATTCAGCAGTTGGTCTGCCATCGAGCCACTGGCACATACGAACAAGTTCCTGTAACAGACAAATTTGTGTACATTACTCTATTGGAAACACTGAAGTTCATATTCAACAACAAGGAGATTTGTGATCATATTTTGCAGCCTTGTGAGAAAACAGGGGTTTATAAAGATTTCTGTGATGGGAACTATTTTAAATCACCCCCTTTTCTCTAAAAAACCAAACTCTCTCCAAATACAGATATTTTACGACGATTTTGAAATGGCAAACCCACTTGGATCCAAGCATGGTATCCATAAGATTGGAAGTATATACTTTGTTTTACGAAATCTGTCTCCAAAGATAAACTCAGCTCTTATGAATATTCATCTTCTGGCACTTTTTCACACTGCGGATGTAAAGAAGTATGGATTTAATACCATCTTGGAGCCTCTTGTACATGATCTGAAAGTCCTTGAGTGCACAGGAGTGGAAGTTCCTTTCTCTGATGAACCAGTTTGCGGCACAGTTGCAAGTAACTGGGGACAATTTGGGATTGCACACACTACTTGGGTATGTTGAATCATTCAATGCAAACTATTTTTGCCATTTTTGTCTGGTAGACAAACAGACCTCACAGACAGTTTTCAGTGATGATGATCCAAGAATAACATTCCGCAATAGAGCACTCCATGCTCAGCATTGCAATGACCTCATGGCAGATCCTACACTGGCATCGACATTTGGAGTGAAGCAAACGTGTTTACTCAACGATCTACAATACTTTCATGTTTCTGACAACTATGCTGTAGGCATTATGCATGACATATTGGAAGGAGTGGGGCAATTTGAGCTAAAGTTGCTTTTTGGTTACCTCACAGACAACAACATCATATCCAAGACAGATGTTTGTAACCGGACATATTCATACAATTATGGCTTTGTTGAGCGAAAAAAACGACCAACCAGAATCAACTTGGAGCAGACTGGAAACGGCATTGGTCTTAATGCCATTCAGACATTTTGCTTGATCCGGAATATGCCCTTGATATTTGGAGATGTTGTACAAGAAGGAAATGCACACTGGAGACTCTTGCTGCTTCTGTTGCAAATTATGAACATCATATTTTCTCCAGTCGTTACTGATGGCATGACTGTATGTCTGAAGCATCTCATTGATCATCAACTTTTCAACGTGCTTTATCCACATCGCAAAATGATTCCTAAACATCATTTCATGACTCATTATCCCAGGGCCATTCGAAAAATAGGTCCTATTCTTCATGTTTGGACAATGAGATATGAAGCCAAGCATAGGTTTTTCAAGAACACAATCAAAAATTTCAAAAATATAACAAAGTCATTGGCTAAAAAACATCAGATGTCTATAGCATTTCATTGGGAATCAACGCCTTTCAAAAGTATTGACTGTGGGCCAGTGAAAACTGTTAAGCTCAATGCCCTAGCAAATGGTGAGATAATTGCTGAAGAACTACAGGTTGACTTGGACTGTGAAGTTGACGTGACATCTTGGATCACTTGTTTTGGGACAGAATATCGCCCAGGCCTTCTGGTTTGCTCAAACATAAAAGATTTGCCAGTATTTAGCCTGACATTGTTTCACTTAATGGGGACTATTTTCTTCTAGCAGAGGACTTTTAGACACTTTGTTTTGCAGAACATTTTCATTCTTTTCATGTGAGAGAAATGTTTCAGTGCTAAAAGTTGATGAGTTGTGCTTGTTTAAGCCATTTGATCTGCAGACAACTTATGGTTTTGACAGAGATGACCAGTATGTGGTGCCTGTGCATGTGTTGCTGTAAGAAACTTGCTTGTTAGTTACATCGTCTAAATAAAAAAAAAAAAAAAAATATGATTCTTGATATAGAATAATCAAAGATTAACTATAATGTTAACTATAATGTATTCACTGTAACAACAACAGCAGCAACAATAAAAATAAAGTGTTTTCAAGAATCTAATGTGTAGACTGTTCATTCCTGAAGTGATGATAATTCACCTCAAAGGTGTACACCAGTCAGAGTACATTATCACTCTAGAAGTATATCAGCTCTGCAAAGTGCTACAAAGCACTGACTTGGAGTACATCTTTTTACTCTCTGGGGGTTCTAGGTTTACACTGCAGGTGTTAGGAAGCACTGAAAGAGTGCCCAAAAGTACCACTAATAGAGTACATTTGCACTCTCAAAGTGTTCAAATGTAACTCTTAATTTGGAGTATATATTTTGCTCTTTTGACAGTGTTCAGTGAACACTGAACTCTTGGACCTATATATA
>NW_023339740.1:26842135-26874925 GCF_004916995.1 Morone saxatilis | reverse complement strand
ACTGAACTCTTGGACCTATATATAAACCGAAATAGGTGTTAAATGTACACCTATAGAGTACAATATACACTGTGATTTTTGCTGTGTGCAAAAAGGATTAGTAGCCTGCTTGCAAACAAGCTAGATCTGTCATTAACCAGACAAGACAGTTAATGTCAGGAGAACAGACACTATTTGAACCATCACTTCTATCTAAAAAAACCATAACACTCTTCTGTAGAGCAGTTTATTCTCCAGCAGAGCAAGGATATACAAAACTGTTTGGTGCAACAGAGCTAATATGCTAGTTGTCCTCCTTTTTTAACTCTCTCCTTTTTTGCCCACTCAAAGGTCAGCAATTTTTACATCACATTTTTGACATAAAAGCATAGCGCAAATTTATACGGGCTCTGCCAGTCAATTTACCGATCTCACAAAAGATATCAACTGATTTCAGTCCAAAATGTAATTATTGTGAATGCATGTGTAACTGACCCTGATACTGAGAAACTCAGAGGTAGAAAAAGTTATAGTACTGATGTTATAGTGAAACTGGCATGTTGAATAGTTATACTATTAGTTTCACTCACATTATCATCACTCTATAGTTATCTGCATTGTTAGAAGCTGACAGCAGTGATGATTATTATTCAGGCGAATACGGAGCTTCTCAACAGGGCTTTGGGAAGAGTTCACTGACTCCTATTAAGGAGCTCAGTATCACAGGGCACACACAGCCAGACTTATTCAGTGTCAGAGAACTGAAAGTGATGCCTTTGTATGCTCTAGATGTGTGCGACTGACTCCACCTCTACTTTCAGAGTGCTTACTTTGGCTCGCCAAGCTTAACAGAGCATATTAGCCAATGGAGGAATCTCTCTGGGTAATTGTGGCTTATAAAGACAGTGTGTGTGTTTCTGCACAGGGGTGAGTCTGTATGTGAGGAGTAAGGGTTAAGAGACTGAGATGAGAAAAATGAAGAAAGAAAGGGAACACTGGGAAGTTAAGAAAAGGAGATTTATGAGATGAAGACAAGCAGAACAAGAGAACTGGAGAAAGACGAGATAAACTGAGACTGCAAGTTCGACAGCAGCAGTAGGCTACAGTAAGCCAAAATATGGCCTGAATGTGCAAGCAAAGTGGCTGCTCTGCAACTGAAACTGTGTCAGTTTGTCCTCAATGACCATGATATGCAGACTCATCCAGCCAACACCTTTCTACACAGTTTCATCACCTGCAGTTGATCAATAAGGCTAAAATTCTCAGTTTTCAGGTGTTTTCAGATGATCCCTTAGCTTTAGACTGAGGAATCAGTTTAATGCCCATCTTTAAAAAGCACTACATGTAGCATTTTTTGAATCTAATATATCATGGTCTATTTCACTGTGATAAAGTAAGGTTATTATAAAGGAGAGCTCAGTGTGACACCAGGGGTGTTGTTAGTGGAAGTGTTTCTTAAAAGTAAATACAATTTCTTCTTTCATAAAGCCCAGTGTATCCTGTCGCAGTGAGTTTCAGAAAGTAAAATAAACTTTGACTGAATGGATAAACGCATTGGAGCTGATTGCCTCTCACTCCTTAGTCCTGTCATTAAAAAAACCCTCTTAATTTGCCTTAGAAGAACACCTCTTTGAATGAGTGCTGCAAAGTAATGCCTTGGGTTTGCACAGTGTTTGTGTATGTGTAAACATATTAAAGTATCACAGTTAATGTCACAAGGACTTATTAATGTTGTCATTACATTTTTAATAAAGAAATCTTAACATTTTGAATGACGAGACAGAATTAGTTGAAAGGAATATTTTCCACAGCCGAAAGGGATGAAGATAAACACAGCAGGAGTTAAGTTACTCCTTTTGTCTTTGATTCTCTCTTTCTCACTCTCTCTCCCTTGGTGTCAGCTGGATGTATTTCTGATCTGAGCAAAAAGCTTCCAAGTAAGTAGAGACTGTAGCAGAAACAGCATGCTCTCCTTTGTGTGTGCCTGAGAATATGTGTGTATCATGTGTGTCCATTTGCACACAGACAAGTAGCAGTAAGATGCAGCATTTAATGTAAGATTGATCTTTTGAACATTGTCCCAGAAAGATAAACATGGAGGAAGAAAGAAAGTTATAAAGAGAAGAAGATAAGGGACAAAACTGAAAACAAAGAGGGAGAGATACACATTGATTTTACAGATGCATTGATAATTCTGCTCATTTCTTAAACACACTTTTTTGTTTTTAGTTAATATCATCATTAGCATAAATCAGGTATGCCCAAATGCTAGTAATTTATGACTCAGACAATTCACTGCAGCAACATCTTAAATCTTTTACCATCTGTGCAACCACAGACCACAGTTAAATGATATAGAAAGTTTAGGTGTTATTTGCTTGCCTTGTCATACATCTCTAGAAATACATGCATTGTTTTAAGAATGCAGCAGAAGGGTTAGGAACAACAAAGGGAATAATCTACTGAAGGTCTTTGCTTGGTTTTTAATCTGGCGAGTTTACCATTGAGTTGATTTTTCATAAATGTTGTATTTTTGTTACTTAAGTTATTTCTAAGTTAGTTTCTTTTTTGATAGAATTTTAAATCTCAAAGACTCAAAGTCTCATGCAAACTGCTGAACCTTATCTGCAATTAAATGCTCCTTATATGTGAACGCAACAAAAAGAATTCACTAGTGTTTCATTTTTCTTGTAGGTTTAGTCCACAACATCCAAACACACGGGTATCATAACTTTTTCCACACACACACACCCAGAGGGGAAAAAAGCACAAAGTGTATGCTCAGTGTAGAGCAGTGAATGCAGCAGAAAGAACCAAACATCAGAGGGCCTGTTAACGCGCCGAGGAGCATTTTGTCTCCTCAAACGGCTTGGAGAATACAAGACAAAATGACTCAGACTCTGCTCAAAAGCAGCCGGAGAAAAGAGACGCTCGGCACAGACATCACTTTAGAGAGAATTTTAAATCAGACAAACCTAATCTAATGCTCTACTCTTGTTTCAAAACTTCAAACTAGATGGCAGCTCATTCTGATGAGGCTGGATCTGAGTGAGAGCTTGGGAACGAGATAGAAAATAAAGAAAAAGAGTATTACAGAAGCTTACTGTTGTCTTCTTCAGGCTGACTGCTTCCATCTTTAACGAGATAGATAGATAGATGATATAGATGATAGATAGATAGATAGATAGATAGATAGATAGATAGATAGATAGATAGATTGAAAATGAATTGCAGGAACTTCATAAACCGAAAGAAAGAGGAAGAGAGAGAACAAAGAGTGCAAGCTGTTATGCCAATTTACTGTCTGACATTATCATAAAACACAATAGTTTTCTTCACAGAAGGCTAACTGGGGACAGAGGCATGAAGAAAGACAGAAAACAATAGGGAGAAAACAGCGAGTGGCTACCACAAGCTCCGCTCCTCAAAAGACTGTCGGATATGAAGACGCAATTACAATGTAACCCGCAAACTGGTTACTGAGAGGTAAAGAAAGCAAGCTGTGATTGGCAGAACAGGAGGCACACAGTTAGTGGACACACAAACTATAGAGAGGTGTGTTGGTGTGATAAAAATCAACGTGTAAACACCTTGTCACTGCACTTCACATGTATTCAGAGGAGGAAGAGGTGATAATACTCAGTATTCTCAACAGGTTTGCAGTTTACTTTGGCAGTAGGGGGAGGTGTAAAGTGGGCAAATGCTTCTTATTCCCCTATTCAGTTTGTGACATTTTTATTGAAAATGTAATTATTAAACTGTGTTTGTTTTGGAGCTTTTGAAAAGATCTGTTCACCCAATTTGCAAAAACATGTCAGATTTATGTGCACAAGTTTTGCAATAACCAATCTCTGAGATCCAATTCCACCCCCAGTATAATAGAGGTGAACTGAATTGTGTTACTGGTTGAGAAATTGCATATGAAAAAAGTCAACAGCAATTTTTAGAGAGAATACTAGAAACACTGGGTGGGATTCAATCAACTTGTTTTTATGGCCACTTTAAAAGAAATGTGCAAATTGAAAGCGGTTCAGAAATCTCAGAAATTCAAATTTCAAAATCTTGAAATATCGAAGCATAAAGTGTATATGGAGCGTGTGACTAAGACATCCACCGAAGTCTCCGTTTCACTGAAGAGATGAAACCTTTTGGCAGACGAAGACATCAGATTAATGTGGAACAACAAGGAGACTAAAAGTTCTTAAAATGAATACATGAAACAAACATGAATGCCATATTTCCATCATGGTTTTTAAATAGTTTTTCACCTTTTTATCTTCTTCTCCTGCTGATAACCACAGTCCACAGCTCCATAGCAGAAGGGAGCCTTGGGTTGTGCTCCCAGGAGGACCCATGGATCATTGGACTGGGTCGAAATGGTATTTATGCACAGAACGGCAGAATCCACTGGCTATAGAAGATTTAAGAGAGCTGTTGAACGATTTAACAGTCTCCACACCTGGCTGCAGTCAACTTGTCCGTTATTAATCTATTCTGGAACCACTGATCATTCTTTAGCAGAGATGGTCTTCCCCCCAACAGCATGTGCGCTGGCAACAAGTAACAGATAATATTTTTTTTTTTTGTCAAAAACCTGGTTGAAGCTGGTAGATTATAGTCAGCTAAATGAACTGTGTTTCAGCTCTCCGTGTGTTACGATAAAATCTCTCAAACCCAGTGTAATGGTAACCTTATTCATAAACCTGTAACGTTATGTGGTCAACAACAAACCTATAACCTGCCTTAATCATTAAAATTGTCTTTTTCCCAGTTTTTACATGAGCAGTGAACTCATAACTCCTTACTGTCCAAAAAGCCCTCTCAGATCAGCTGGGTTAGGCCTGCTAGCTGTTCCAGAGTCCAGATTAAATGGTGATCGAGTGTTTACTGTATTAAATTAATTGTTTCTCTTGTTCTACCATTTTGAATGATTTCTTTGTTAATTTATATTATATGGTCTTTATAATTGTGTGCTTTTTTTTTGCTTTTCTTTTGCTGTTTTTTTTATATTTGTGATTGTTTTGTTGTTTTTAATGATGTCTATGGTAAGCACTTTGCTCTTAGCATGAAAAGTGCTGTACAAATAACATTATAATTATTATTTCTACCTGATGTTCTTCTCTTTTTCTGTCTCTCTCTTTCTGTTATACTTTGTATGTGTGTGTAGTTTTGAGTGCATGCGTGCATCTGGTTGTGTAGTTTATGGAAGTGTGTATGCATGTAAAGAAATCAGTATGAGATATTGGAGAAAATGCATGTATTTATACAAGCATGCATGCAAGTGTGTGTGTATGTGGATCATTAACTCTGTTAGGTTGTCTATAAAAATGACAAAGATGAATTATTACTCCTCCCATATTTCCATATGAGCCTGAGGCAGTCTAGGTAATGAAGTGTGTATATGTATGTGACTGTGTGTGCATTCGGTCAAGAAAGTTGCAAAAGTTCAAGGATGCATCACAACATTTGATTTTATCTCTGCATGTAGTGTTTTTCTTTCTCCCTGTGTGTGTGGGTGTGTGTGTGTCTATTCCCCTCCTCCTTTCTCTTTCATTTTTCCACACATCATTTTCTTTCCAATTTTGTCTCATCTCTCGTCTTCCTCTCTTCTCAGGAGACTTGGTCCCTCTCTTCACCCTCTTATCTTTCACATTTTGTAGGGGGGCATTATTGGCCGAGCAGAGCCAATAATTCAACTTGCCCTGCCTTGACACACACTCACACAAGCATGCACACAAACACACACAAGGTCACACCTTTGGATCAGGGGTTATGCAATATTGATATTGTTAATAAATATGATGATTATTGTACAGCCTTCAGTCCACTATAACAGCCTGAAGCAATCTTCAAATAAGCTTCTTCTGTGTGTGTGTGTGTGTGTGTGTGCGCATGTGTGTGTTTAAATTATGTTGCAGCCCTACTCCATTTGAATGTCCAGTTGAATTCGAAGTCATTGCTGAGAAAATAATAAGAATGTGCTCATGTCTGTATGTGCAACCTTTTCTTGACTATTTTGCTTTTGGAAAATCAGCTTGTAGCAGCAGAGTTTTAATATTTTATTTCGTAAAAAAAAATCATGATGTAAAATACATTTAAAGACCCAGTGTGTAACATTTAGGAGTGTGTATTGGCAGAAATTGAATATAATATTTTCATTAGTGTATAATAACCTGAATATGTGTTTTTGTTACTTTAGAATTATTATCTTATAATTATGTCCTACACACCATTGGCATTCAGTTAGTTGCAATCTGCAACTTCACCACTAGATGTCACTAAATCCTATATACTGTTTATTTAACAGAAAACTGGTGAAATTGGAATTGAGTTAGTTTTTAGCGTTTTTAATCACTATAGTATATAATCACCAGCTCGTGTTTAGTATATAGTCTCTCTATGTTTCTCTTCATTTCTGGTCTTGGGAAGCATTTTCCGAGTTGCACGAGGATCTTGTTTATCATGAACCGCCGTGATCCTTTTCCCTTTCAAGGAAACACAACAACTTACAAGTGTGTGGAAATGTATGATGTATGAAAGCTTGCATATGCGTGCCCTTGTCAGAACTGTACATGATGATGGTCATGAGTATTCATGTACTTGTGAGTATGTATGGGGGGTATTAGTGTGTGTCCTCAAGGTGCATGTTAGGGATAAAAAGCCGGTTCAAAAGCCTTCTATGACTTTATCTCCCTGCAGAATCAGTGCCACAGTTTGAAATATATATATATATACAAAGAATCCAGTCGTATAAGTGTCAACCAAGAGCTTGAATTAAAACCTTTTCTTTGTTGTATGCTGGCTTAGAGGAATGAGGAAGAAGCTACACAGTGAAAAATAGTGAGAAAAGAGGCAAAGATTCAAACTTGAACAAAAAATCAAAAAATAGTTGGAAATGGTTTGACCTATTATTTACATAAGATAAAAAGTGACATGGTAGTTATGTATATTACGATTGTGTAGTTCATTTTTATTTTTGCGTGTGATTTATGAACACAAATTTAGTATCCTAAGCTATCATTTAGTATAGTTCTGAGTGAATGAGTGAATAATTCATATTCCTGTTGTTCCCAAACCTGGATGCCAAACCCTTCATCAGTGTTTTAAATGCTCTCTGCCTTTATGATTTTAGAAAAAAACAGAAAATATCAGCAAGACTACTGTACATGTGTGTGTGTAGGTGGGGGGGGTGGGGTCCTGGCTGTAATGTTTTAGCTTGACATTTTGATGACCTGATCAAATTGTAGAGGATGATTGCCAGCAATCATATCTCTGCTGGCTCTCTCTCTCTCTCTCTCTCTCTCTCTCTCCCTCTCTTTCTCACACACACACACACACGTTGTCTCAGTGGGTTTATCATCTTCACTCATCTCTTGTTTCTCTCTCTCTAACCTCTGGGACTGTCATCCTCTCAGTCACCCAGACTAGTGCAACCCTGTCTTTCTGTCTCTGTCGCTCGCTCACATTCACACAAGCACACACACACATAATGGGTTTCATTTCACAGCACATTGCCGCCATTATTTGCCATTTTTACCGATGGCCATAATCATGGAGACTGAGATGAGTATATGGTGAAATCATTCCCCCTCCAGTCAGATCAGCCTGCCCTCAGTGTGTCTGTGTGAATGTATGTACAATATATGTATCTCTGTGTGTGTAGGTATGTATTGTGGATTTTTTTTGCATGCACAAGTACATGTGGGTATGTATGTGTGTGTGAGAGTGGGGTACTGTGTGCAAGCTTCTCCTCAGCCGTCAGTTCTTATTAAGGCATATATTATGGCGTCTAATGTCATGCTGCAACGTGATTGGCTAAAGAATAATTGTCTCTGTTTAACTGCTTCTCCACAGCACAAACTGCAGCAGCTGTACTAATGGGCACACAAAAGTGTTGTGTTGTTTCTGTTGTTTCTGTTATACTACACATATGTTTTGACATGTGTTTGATATCTAAAAAAAATAATTCATCAACTAAAAATTGTATATTTTTTGTAGGCCTGTTTAATTTATCTTTGCGCACTGTTCTTCTGGTGATTGTTCAACAGACCTGCCTTGTAAATATATTAAAAGTTTTGAGACGCTCCTTTCTGCAACTTTAATCCAATTATTTTTGTGTCAAACTATGATGAAGTTATAATACAATTATAAGAGGGTATTTTTCTTCACCCAAGTCAAGATGTTATGCACTACAACATTTTCCCACCAAACTTTCAGAGATAATTGCTTTGCTTCCTCTTGGTCAACACACATCAGTGTGTTTTTCACTGAAAGATCTGTACTTCCACACATTTCTATTCTTCTTAGCTCTTAAGTTTAAACTAGGAACAAAGTGATTTATCAACTTCTTTTGGCCTATCAGAAAGAATTGCAACAGCCTTAAAAGAGTAACAACTTTGACATAGAAGGATTTAAGAAAGAAGAAATAAGAGAAATAAGTCAGGAGAAAAACAAGGTACTAAACAAATGAGCAGACAAACAGATAGAGAAGATGATATATGAGAAGGACACGGAAAGCGTTGAGAATCAGTGAAAAAATGGAGAGAAGTAGGAGATCCAGGGGAGAACAGGGACGTACAATTGGATATCAAAAAAGGCCCCCTTTTTATAAAACTATTTTTAGGTGGAATAGAGGGGTTGAATCTTCCCTCTGGCTTCCTCACAGTGTTATTGCAGGACTAAATAGAGATACAATTTGTTTTCCCAAGAGAGACAATTTTCTCTCCGATGCTCTTTGCTCGATGTGAAGGTTGCTGTAATTTAGCTCCTCGCCTGGGGAGGAACACGGTGCCACAGCTAGGTCATCAGAAAGCATCGGTTCACTAAAATGCCAAGGAGATTATTCCTCGTTTCGGGCTGTTCAAAAGTCGACCAGGAGAGATGGAAAAGAAGTCGGAGGGATGGAGAAGCCAGTGAAAAGAGATGACAAAAGCAGGGGAAAGGAGGAGAGGAGATGAGAGGAGAGAGGTGAAAGGAGGCGACGACAGAAGAGGTTAGAAGGAGACAAGAGTGGATAAAAGATAAGGTGAGTATAAAGAAGGAGTAGAGACAAAGTAGAGGGGTGCAGAAGAGAGAGGAGCCCGTGGGGACTGAGGAAAGCTGAGAGCAAGAGCGGAGAGAAGACACAAGTGGGAGTGAGATAATAAAAGAAATGTGAAGATCAGAAGTGGAAACTAGAGGAGAGATAAGAGGGACAAAAAGGAGAGAGGAGACAAGGATAAAAAGAGAGGAAGAGAGGAGAAAGCGTACAGCAGGTCAAACACTAAAGCCTCTAGCTGTAGTAAATGACCAAATCAGCCAGCATTAATTTTTAATGCTGGATCTTAATGGAACCTCCCTCTTGTGGTCAACCGGCTCATACCGCCACACTTTATTTTGATATTATTTTTAAAGGGATAGTCAATATAATAATGCATTTGTACAGAGTTGTTGGCAAAAATCACAATGTCAAAAATGATACAGAAGTTGTGATATCTTGTGATATCTTGCCTGATCAGGGTCAAATTCTTAAAACACTCCTACAGTTACCATAATGCAACTCAGTAACATCTTTTCTTAGACCCTCCTTGCATAGTAGACATAATGATCCAACACCATACTTTCACTCCTTTTTTAAGTCCACCTTAAAGGTCCAGTGTGTAACATCTGAAGATCTATTGGCAGAAATAGGTATAGGTATGTTTTCATTGCTGTATAATAACATAAAAAGAAGAATTGTTGTGTTTTTGTTACTTTAGAATGAGCTGTTTGTATCTAAAGAGGAAGCGGGTCCTACAGAGTCCGCCATGTGTAACCACTATGTTTCTACAGTAGCACAGAATGGACAAAACAAACAGTGGCGCTAGATAGGGCCTTTTGCAATTTTTACAAGTTTTATAGCCACCTTAGTTTTTTCTACGTTCTTGGAAGGCGAGCAGTAGGAAATTAGTTGGTTACACCTTCACCACTAGATGTTACTAAATCCTAAACACTGGTTCTTAACACATTACTGACATGCTACATATATTTAGAAGCAAAAGCTCCAGAAAAAGTTATTGAAACTTGAGTTTAAAATAATAAATATCACTGGTATGGGCTCCCAAGGCAAAGACTTATGCTCATATACATGTTTGATTATAAGAAAACTCAAAAGAGTACCTTTAATCTGTGACCATACACTGATTCCTTATACTTCCTTGTATTCATCTTTTATTGAGAAATTGCTTCCAACAGCTGAAGAAGAAAGTGGGCATTTTTCCAAAACTTTCCCCTGTGGAAGATGGAGCAGCAGTGCAGCAGAACTACAACAAGAATGTGATAAAATAGTGTGACTAGTACTACAGGTGTGTATGTGTGTGTATTCAAGTGGTGTGTTGTACAGTAAAGATGCAGCTGTAGAGGGATGCAGGGTGTCCAGCAGGGAACAGGAGCAGAGCAGCAGACATCATTATAATTCTAGGTAGAAGGCTGACTTATCACCTCCTGGTCCCCTGTTGTGCGCTCAGTGTCCCATACTAATACACATACACACACACACACACACACACACACACCCTCAGCATCATCACGCTGGGTGGAAACATGACCCCTGGTCCTGCTGTGTGAATCACAACACATATGCAGTACACAAATATGCAAATACATGCATAATCTTTCACATATGCGTACATGTCGCTACACAGATGATTACTCAAGTCTACAAAGGTGAACACACACACACACACAGACTGGAACTGACTTTTAACCTGTGCTGCTGCCATGATGTTTTTGTAGGAGGGCAGCAATCTCCTGGTGTTGTTTTCATTGGCCTGTCCCTTGGTGGTAGGTCACGCACATACAAACGTGTGCACGTCCAATGTTGTTCTCACATACCTTCCTCTTTTACACAGACGTTATTTTCCTGTCTCATGCACCCACACACATTTAGTCTCTCCGTGTCCAGATGTCTGCGCTCTCACACATCCAGGCAGTGACACCACGGTGACCCTCTGCTCTTCTTACTGAGGCTCCCTGTAGCTCCTGGTAATAGAAAAATAAGACAGAAGGAGAACAGACCACCAGGTCCCCCTGTAGGATCAGCAGGCTGTGTACCTGACAGGTACTCCTAAAGGTTGGGATGTTGAATCCTACTGGCAGAATGCTGTTATGCCCTGACTTTCTTTGCTACTGTTCCATTTCTGATTTGGCCCCAGATTGTCTGCTTATTTAAATTTTGTAATGGTCTTACTGTCTTATACTATATAGTAGTATGTTTTTTTTGTGGTGTTGCCTGTCTACCGCCTCGTGTTGGATTTGAAATAAAAGAATGGGGCTAAGGTTTTGATGCTCATCTTTAAAGATTAGTTTAAATAGAATAGTACAAATACTTCATTACTGTTTTTAAGTAGTTTTGTCAGGTATCTGTACTTTATTAGAGTATTTATTTTTCTCATAACTTTTTACCTTTACCCCCTACATTTTTACACATATATCTGTACTTTTTACTCCTTGCATTTTATAAACAGGCTTGTTACTTTAGTTTTCATTGGGGGAATTTTTGGTCATTATTATTTTTTGAATCATTGCATGCCTTTCTAACATCAAGACCAATACATATCACACATAACACATGTAACCACCACAGCTATGTTGTCAGCAAACTTGATAATGGTGTTGGAGTTGAAAGTGGCTACACAGTCATGTGTGTACAGAGAGTATAGCAGAGGACTCAAATGGGTGAAAGAGGTGTGTCTGCCCACCCTTACCACCAGGGGTCTGCAGGAAGTCAAGGATCCACATGTACAGTGAGGTATTTAATCTCACGTTCTTGTTTTTTGTGATGCCTGGAGGGAACTATGGTGTTAAACACTTAGCTGTAGTCAGTGAACAGCAAGCTCACAGGTCTATATAGTATTTAAATGTAAATGTTATTCTCAAGATATTTATATTCAGTGACTATCTCATTGTTCAGTTGATTCACAATGGGTATATGAATACTATTATAATAAATATCTCTGGCTCTAGTAAACAGCATTAATTTTGTTTTATTTGCATTACGCACAAGTTTAAGATTCATAAGAGCTAGTTGTACAGAATCAGCAATACAGTACACAATGGTGTCGTCAGCATAAAGATGAACTTGTCAGCCACTCAATGGAGAGACAATGTTATTAATATGAATGGTGAAGAGGAAAGGACCAAATAATTCTGGAAACAATCACAAGCCTTTCTATCAAAGCCAATACTGTATAACCTTTGTAAGAGTACAGGATGTTTAAACTGTATCAAATTGTTTTTGAAGATCTATTAGTGATAACAAAGTTTAGGGACGCGCTCACTGATGTCATCAATTAAGTCTCACTAGCTAAATTAACTTTCACTAGCTAAATTAACTTTAACATTAAACTGACCAAGTGAAACTTTAAAACACAGCTTCTCTTTGAGAATTTGTTATTTTTGAGGAAGTGAAAGTATATCTTAGCAAAATATTTTATATTAAATAAAACATGACTTTGAGGTTAAAGGAAGTCTGCATACAGTAAGAAATAGGTTTGGATGGATGGATGGGTCCACAAAACATTGTACTTTAACATTGGAGATCACTGTTTGTTTCCAGTTTTTTTTTTAAACTTGACCATAACCACATTTATTATTGTAACAACAAAAAACTCAAGCCCTGTTTACATCTGGCATTTACAATGCCTAATCAAACTATTAACTATTATACTTTGTGGTGCATCGCTGCCTCTATGTACTTAAAACAGTGCGTAGGGCTCCAAGTATTCTTGGAAGAATCAATTGAACACCAATGGGAGAAGACAGAAGGTTCCAGGGACTAGGAGGAATGTGTTGGTTTTTACTTTAAATTGTCACCCATCTTTAGAATAACATTTCATGTCAGGCTTGTACTGGCCATTGGGCACACACAAAGCAATTACTTAGAGCAACCAAATGACCAGCAGTGGCCCAGCTGTGGTCTTTGGGTGATGTCAGTGAAAGGCATAGAGACTAACTAGAAACAGACAGCATTGCTGTATTTACTGCTCTGAACACCCATCCACTGTACAGCATGTTTCAAAATGAAGTATAAACATCAACCTATGAATACCATTAGCGTTGATTGGTCCACTGCCAAGCACTTGTGTTTTGACATGCTGTCATTTTTAAGGGCAGTAAAATAAAACTTAATTTCCTGTGGAAGTTGTTTAAGGGCGGCAGTGGTTGATTGTTTAAATTCATGAGAGTGATATTTCCATTTGTTGTTCTAACCACTCATGATGATGTTTATTGACAAAACCTGTCATTTTCACTGTCAGTTGTTAAAGCGTGTAGCCTCACAAATGTAATTCTGTATTTTCATTCACATCAGACGGATAGTATAGAAACTGTACACCAATCAGCCATTTCCTGCTTCTAACACATCGACTTAATGACATGATTTTAAATTTCTGCCTAACATATCCCACCTACTGACAGCTGCCATGATAACCAGATAATCAGTGTTTACTTCACCTGTCAGTGCTCATATAGTTGTGGATGATCAGTGTATATCTGTTAAAACTAATTCTTAGAGGGTAAAAATGACTTTGTGTTCTACATTGTTCAACCAATATGGACATGAACACATTAAAGATGAAAGTTGGTAGGGAGATTCATTTAAAGTTCAGATTTTCCAAACAACTAAATCACGTAACAGTCCTAATGACTGCAGTATGCATTTCTTTTAATGGGTGTTGTTACAGCTTAAATGTGAATGGATGCCTGTGTGTTTGCATTTGTTTTAGGTGTGTGTGTGTTTGGGATGTGTGTGGGTGTGTGTGTGTCTTTGGGGGGGCGGAATTGGGTGGGTACACACTTGCCTGAGCGTCTGTTGATTGCAGTCGGATGGAAAAACAATTGGAAACGCCTCTCTAGCTGATAGATCCATGTAATCAGCGGTTACAAAGTGAGCTGTGATCAGAATAACAATGTTTTTGCTACACAGCTAGTTACCATATAGATAAGACAGACACAACACCTCCATCGTGGTATTTTAGTCCTACATTAGAAAGCAATCAGAACCCCACATCTGCTCAACAACAACCTCTTCAGCTGAGCAGTTCCAGGCTATTGACTGGCAACCATATTTAAGAGGCTAAAAGTGTAATCCAAAGGTGAACAAACTTGAAGGCTGCCATTGCAGCGCAGTATATTTACTGTATGGGATGGGTCTGCAACCAGAGGAAAGCTCACCTCTGAGAACTGAATCCCATACTATTAATCAATGAATGTCTCAAACTTTATAAAATCTTAACCAGACATTGTGTAGATTCTATCCTGACTTTTCCTGCCATTGTGCTTCACTTTCACTTTTCAGTCTCAGCCACCTGTCTGGCCCCTTACAGTCAGACTTCTTCTTCTATTTCTTTATTAATATTACCATTAATGGTATGCATGTTCATGTATGCAGTCAATCACCCAGACCATGACATAGACCTAGGAGGGGCAATACACAATGTGGCATCAGAAGGGGACAGGTAGTAAAGGTGTGCTACCTTCCCAATCAGGATTGGCTGCCACATTACAAAATGACCACTTTGGCACATACTACATCTCCCAGAGTTCCTCACCACTTAGACAGGTGTTGGTGCTTCAGGCAGCTAATAGAGGGAGGACTGAAGGATGGGAGGGAACAGAGAACAAAGAAGACAGAAGACGACTGGAAGAGGCTTGGGAAAGAGCCTTGGAGGAGAACCAAAAAGTACCAAGTTAATTTTATGTTTAAAAAAGGAGAAGACACAGTTAAAGGACATTTTATGTTGAAAACTGTTTTGGAGCTCTCTTAAGTTTAAAGAACCCTTTTTCTTCCTCTGGGATGTTTTAAATTGGAACTTGGATTTTGTTTTGGTTGAAGAGATTGCCTTGCTGATTGAAGAATAAAACTTTGAACCTTATATTTTGCTTAAATCTGTTTTTCCAGTTGTATTGCCCTGCCCCACTCTAACCTACCCTGTTGACCTCTCATGACATTGAGCAATGACCTGGGAATACTGGCCCCTTTCACGCACTGGGTGGAGGGTGGTGTAGTCAGGGTTCATGTGATGTGGCAGGGGTGGCATTGCATCCACTTCTTCCCCTTAGGGATAGGTCTGGTGTTTCGATTTAACAAGTGACCCTGTTAACTGGTGATCTTCAGCTGAATGCATCTGTGGTTTCCTTTGTTGTTGAAAACAGGAAGAGAGCATGTTTGATAATAATAATAATAAAAAAATAAAAAAATAAATGATTTTTTAGAGTATTGTTTGTTGTGTAAAAAAAAAAATTTTACGTGGAAGAACTATTTAGCCATTTTCAACGTAAAAAAGGTAAACTACTTTATTTTTTTATCAAACTCGTACCACTGTGAGAAAATAAATGAAAGATGGATGCGTAATCCACTGTGTACTTATTATAACTCCATTGAGCAGAAATCCACCCTAAAACAACTAGAGTATACAGCCAGTTAACTTACTTCAAACAGTAGACGGCAATATTATCTTGTGACCACACTGTCTATGTGTGATAGTGTTGGTATCATATTGATTGATTCAAATCAAATAAGCAGCCATTTAATTCACAACTGCACTACTTGTAGTGCTCCAAATCAGTGTTGCAAATGTTTATGTATGTAGTCATGTTGAAATAGTGTGAAGATTCTGCATCAGCTGTTTTTAATTAATTAAATGAATTCTCTACTGCTTACAACCCAGCCAATGGGACAGAAGCCAAACAGTCAATATAATTTTATTCTGGAAAAAATCTATTTTCCTTTGGACAGCGTCACAATCAGGATACTGTCAGTGGCGGAAGAGGCAGAGCATATAATTGTAGGCACATGGAGCAACAACTGTCCAATCCTCATGGAATATGAATCAGGACTAGATTATGACCACCAGGTTGCAGCGGATGACTTTCTCAGCACGAAAGATGATGAAGGAGGTGAGGATGGACTCCAGACTCCAGATGTTGCTGTGAGGTTGATATGCCATTGATTGATGCTTACCAGAATCCTCCATCAGTCTCATTCAGTCAGTCATTTCTGTCTGCATGGAGATGGCTATATCATGCACAGCAAAGTCTATGCTCCTCCCCCGTCAGCAGCAGCGCTGCGATCTGAAATTACAGCTTACTGTTATTTGTGTCCTTTTAAAGTTTAAAAATACTTATTAGGGTACTTAATCTTTCTTTGCAGATCAGTACTCCACATGATGTGGAATCCTGCTGATGGGAATGTGTGATTGTGTCACACATCCATCTGGAGACGTTTCTTACTTGCACATCAGTAACCATTTAACATAACTAACAAATAATAGTTAGTCCATCCTTCTTTTGAATACATGGCCTTTCTCAGAGTCATACATATATAGTTGCATACATTTCATTGATAAAAGCTCACTCACTGCTAGAGTCCAATGTCTCTTATACAAATTGAAGGAACTATCGGGATAACATTTCACTGTGATTAAACCTAACTTCACAAGTAAACCTAATTGATTAATAGACGACATAAAGGATAAGTATTGTTGCTATGGTTACTTAGAGTTTCAAGGTCTCCAGTTACATATGGACACCTCAGCCCCTCAGAAACAAGTACTTTCAAAGGCCATGGTATAATATACTGTATAATCATCAAAATAATTTAAATTTGAATTGATAAATACAACAAAAGCCTTCAGCAAAACGTTCTTTCAACATTACTGTCAAATGAACAATTAAATCATTTTAGAGATGAATACAGTTTATGAAAGAAGAAAACAGAAAACTTAAACTTTCATCAGCGGAAGGTCAACAGGTTTTTATTGGTAAAGAGGGATCTCATTCTGCAGAAACAAGCTGCTGGTGTCTCACACACACCACATGTGCACCCACGTACAACAAAAGACAAAGAATATCTATGAACACACAGACACACACACACTGTGTCAGGGGCTTGTAATGCATTTACTGATCAGTAAAGATCATCTCTCTCTTCGCTGAGGATAAATGAATAAATACAGCAAGAAGAGTGGGAGAGAAGGAAAGAAACTTTACAATACAAGTCCCATCCTAATCCAATACAAGTCCCATCCTAATCTTGTCTTCATACTCCCTCCTAGAGTTCACCTTAATGTTATTAATACTAGTGGGAATAAGTGGTGCAAATGGATACCTTTGCCATTACAAGATGGAACCACATCAAGGCATTCATACAGTATTTTACATATTTTACTATGAAATACTGTTTTTATATTCATCCTTATGAGGACTTAAGTAACACGTGTAACAAATGTGGAACATAGATGTCCATTTAAAACTGAAAATTGTATTAATTTAGTCAAAACATGGTGTTGTGTTCATCTGTATGTTTGAGCTTTGTAGACTTTACACATTAGTCAGTCTATGGACCAATATTTTCTCTCTGGTTAGGAAAAGCAACTTTGTGTCACAGCCCAAGATCAAGGACATCGCCAAGGGCTCATTTTTATTTGTGTCTACCAGGTTTTTTTTGATTGATTAAACATCATCTCAAATGCCTCTCACCAAAAACACAAGAAATAGTTATTGATTTCATTTGTGACAAAACATGTTCATGTGCTACACAATTGTTTGTGTATGTATACCCTTATATGTCATATGCAGCAATTAGATAAATGAATTTTCAAACCTGCAAATTTACCCAATAGATCTCTTTCTGGCTCTCCCCCGCTGTCCACTGTCTGCTGATGACAGTGGACAGATCAAACATTCATCGTTGTGACGGACTTTCCTTTGAAAAAGAATATTAAAAAACCATGGAGGAGAGATCAGGCCCCAGCCGGTTACCTGCCTGGATGTGTGTGTCTGTGTGTGTCTGTGTGTGCGGGTATATGAAGGGCTCCTTTGAAAATAGATGAAAAGTGCTGACATCGGCAGTCGTTCTGGCGTTCTACACTCTTCTTGACACACACTCAAATATGCAATGCAGATACACACTCATACAGACTGCTGCTCACAAACAATGACTCTCTCTTTCCTTCCCTCTGTCTCATGGATGCTTAGAAGACCCAAACCATATTGACTCACAACCCTCGTTCTGTCTAAATTGTAACCCTGTCTATCAGTCACACTCTTTCCTATCATTTGTTCTCGCTCGCAGACATATCGCAGGCGCTGGCAGGAACCATACTAATCATATTAATTCAAAATTTCTGTCTATCACACTCTCTCTCTCTCGCATACAGACACACAGACACACACACACACACACACACACACATCAGACACATCAGAATCTGACAAGACCCATGCTAATCATATTAATTCAGTCAATGGCTCAAATCAATGGTTTCCTCCCTTTGGACTGTGTTGTGTATTTGGCGCAAAAGTAGGAATCTGTTAGCATTTTCTTTGTTTTTCTCCAAAATTAATTTAGTCACAGTATTCATTAAAGAGCAGTATGCAAGTGTCTACTATAACCCCTGTGTTCTCCAATTTTATGAAAGAAACAGATATACATCGTATTTAACTTTTTTTAACTTTTTCTTTTTAGGTTTCCTGCGATACCCACACATGGCAACCCTCCACATCTTCTCTGTCTGTTTTTCCACATAAAGGATGTCCTGCACTCATACAAGTGTAAATGGGGGGAGCCATAAGTGACTGTATTTGGATGAGATATCTGTTTATAAGCAGGAAAAAATCTGAATCTTAGTTCAAATCAGCACTGTCTAGTGTTTTAACATACACCAACAAGAATGTTGTCTCAAGTCTGGTCTACACTTCCTTCGCTGACTGAACCAGTAGCGTCTGGGGGATTTTGTTGGGATGAATGAGCCAAAGGACAGATGACCTCAAACCTCTGCAGCATCTGGTGAAGAGAAGATAACTGTCTCTCTCCATCTGACACTTTGACTTCTCTCTCCTGGTTTCTCTTTCTTGTGCTACCTCCCCATATCTCAGTCTCTATCGTTTTTTTATTTTAAACACTCTTCTCCTCCCTTATGCTCTTCATCTACAACTCTGCCCTTTTTTCCTGTACCATCTCTCCAGCTCTTTCTTCCTCATCGCCTTTGTATGATTCTTGTATGATTCTCTCATACACATGTGCTCTCTTTTCCTGTCATGTTTTTTTCCCTCTTTTTTTTCTCCACTGCTTTGCTGAGATTTAATCAATTTCTCAGTTGCTGTGACTTCCATTGCGACGCCAGGCCAGCTAATTTAAATGTGAAGCATTTAAAATGTCAATTACAAGCTAATTAAATTAATGGCACAATGTGATTTAGCCATTTCGCTCCTCTCGCCCTGAGCAATGGATAAATTGTCTCGGCTCAGGAGAGGAAAAAGGCTAAGTGTTTAATACAGCTGCCGCTTGACTCGTATAAACACACGCACACACATGAAGAGACCCCACACGACCTATGGGGAAATTGGTTTTAGGAGAGGAGAGGAGAGGATGGTTGGATGAGGGAGGACTGGAGAGGAAACGTCAAAAGAAAGGGACAAGAAAGTAGAAGAAATAAGCTAAAGTAATGAAAGGGGTACAAAGAGATTTGTGAAAGTAAATACAGAGAAAGATAAGGAGGGTAAGGAGGAAAATGAGAGATGAGAAAAAGATGAATCGAGGATGGGGAGAAGAGAGTAGGAAGCAAAATGGCAGAGGCAGGAGAGGAGAGAAGCAAGAACATGAGGAGAGAAAATGAGTACTGTAGACATTGGTAAAAAGAAGGGTGGGAAGAAGAGGAGAAGTAGAAAGGAGAGAGAAAAGAAAAGTGAAAATGAAATGGAGGAGAGGAGGAACAAGGAGAAGATGTGAAAGGGTGAAGGAGGAGAGGAAGAGCAGGTAATGAAATAGAAAAAAATCACAGCAATAGACAGGAAACAAGTGCGTAAAGAAGAAAAGAAAATATGGTGGAAAGTATAGGAAGGGAGAGAAAATGAGGATGAAGATGAGGATAAGAAAGAGAGAAGGAGAGAGAGTTGGAAGGGAGAAAAAAACGGACACAAGTGGAGGAGAAAAGTGGAAGAAGAAGACAAACTGTGAAGAAAGGCAAAATAGGCAAACATGGAAGAGAGTGGATGGAGAGAACCACAGAGGAAAGGAGGAGGAATCAGGCTGAATAAAAGGAAACACAATGCACGAGCAGGTGAGGAGGAGAACAGAAGAAGGGGGTGAGTGGCAGGACAGAGGAGCACAGCACGCCTTACTCAGCGAGAGTCTTGTGAGCTTGTGGTAAATGGAGTATTGATTTAGAGGAGATGAGATTTTCAGAGTAAACACATAACCAAACTCTGAGCTCTGCTGTGAGCCCAGTACACTCACTGGAGACTCACGTTAGTGTACAAAACATTACTAACGCCACTCTCATATGGGGCCACTCCACTTATGTGCACAATACACGTCTCAATTGTCTTGAGGCTCAAAACTATTTTTTAATCTGCAGCTGTACCTTCAGGTAGACTGGAGTAAAGTGAAAGGCACTTTTTGACTTGTACAATTCTAAAACCATGGTCTTAAACTGCTGCTACAACAGCCTCCACTCTTCTGATTTCAGGCTTTCCACCTGATTTTGGAACGAGGCTGCAGAAATTCAGCCACATGAGCATTAGTGAGGTCCAACACTGAAGATGGGTGGTAATATGTTCCAGTTCATCCCCAAGGTGTTGGATGGGGTTAAGGCCAGGGCTCTGTGCAGTTATTCCACACCAAACAGGAAAAACTTTATTTTTTTCATCAACAGGGACACATTGAAACAGGAAATGGCTTTCTCTGAACTGTTGCCACCATTGACTAAAACCACATAGCATACTGTGTAGCATTAAGATGCACATTAATTGAAACTATAAGTTCCTTGACCCTAAACCATGAAAAACTGCTCTTGACCAACAGTATGTTTAATGTTGTATTTTTTAGTGATATGATTACAACTTGAAAATTATACTGCTTGCAGGGATAGATTGCAGATATATTTTTTTCACGAAGCCAACAATCATTCTGTCAGTGTAGGCGTCACCTTTTCTCTTCTATTCACAATAAAGGACAGCTGTTTTATCATGAAGCTCTCTCCTATTTATTTTCCCAAACAACAGTGGTTCATATCCAGCTGAGTTTGTTATCTACCATATAATTAGCTTGCATACAGATTTCTCTCTAATTTACAAGGTAAACAGCTGCTCACTGTTGCCCAGGCCAAAACACACAGCGATCAATACACACAGATCATATAGTGAAACAGGGGTTAGGAAATCAAAATGATGTATGGCCTTAGGCAGTGAAATAATTATGTGCCGTTGTACAGGAGGGTGACAACAGCTTAATTGATGTTTCCACATAAATGTTTTTCTTAGAAATCAATATGTGACGATAGGACTGCTTGCATATAATAGCTTGATGGGGCTGCACACACACACACATACACACACACACACACATACACACTCACTTCTAATGTGAGGGACTTTATTTACATTTTATCCTAGCCTAACCCCAAATCCTACCCCTTTTAGGCTGAGCCTTAAAGAACATCTTTACCCTCAAAAAAAGTAAGGACCGGAGGAAATATTTTCTATAGATTTCCTCTCTAAAAAACTGGTCCTTACATAGACAGAATTACAAGGGCACACACACAGATCTGGTGAAGTCCAAGTAACAGTCGATTTTGTCCCTGTGAAAAGTATCCAAACCTCTCATGTCCTATTGCACAGAGGATGTTACAAGGACTTTTATTTTTTTGGTTTCTTCCATTTTTAAAGCACTGAAACAGAAAAAAATAAAATAAACTTAACAAACTGAAATCTTCTCAAATGTCTTTAAATTAAGCAAGCTAGAAATATGACACACAAACTTTTTTATTTACACCCTTTGCATTGACATGCCTTATTGGTGCAGGACACATAATTAGTTCAATTGATGTCCCCTGTGTGTAATTAAGGTGTAAGCAGTACTACTACAGTAGCTTTGCCAGTGAACTAGGTGCTTCGATACAACAACAAACTCCATTCAACTGACTTACTGAAGGAGTGCACACTTAATTTAACAAATGCATTTTGGCAGTCCCTTCATTCATCCGGGTGTCTTTTGGATGTTGAGGAGAACATGGAGTCAGTAGACCTGTTCAATACTCTTCACAAAACCTAATAAGACTGCTACAGTGCCACATTGCTTAATGCAAAACACATTTTGGATGATGTACATTATATAATCATATTGGCTTCTGGATAAGAGATCTTACATTTTTTTTAATTTTTAAAATTTTAAAAGCTTTTAATCGTTCACACACACACACACACAGCCTATGTTATAACTATTGCCCAATACTTTCACACAGCCTGCAAACCAAACCCTACAGAGACAAAGCGTGAACATCTAGCAGCTGTAAGACCAGATATTTACCAGGTTTGGTTGAAAAACAAAATTGAGCTAAACGGAGATGAATGATCAATGACAAACAAACACTACAGTTGCTCTGTGTCTGCTGGATGTGTACATGGCAACTTTTTGCTGTTATCCATGGCAACTTTCTAAGGCCATAATATATGTCAGAGCTATGCGTCTGTTAGCTTTTTTTGGAGTTCAACTGTCCCCTGGTGGCCAAATATCAATTAATGCAGCTTTCAAGTAACCATAAAAGTAGCACTTTCTCTGATTGTATGTAGTCATTATAGACTGCCTAAAATATGGATGTAGTCTCTGTGATATCACCCACGGGATTCTAACGAGATATTGTGATACTGGTCGGCTCTGGCCATCACCATCTTGGCAGTGCCTGACTATGCCAACTACCGGATAATCCAAAAATGAGCAAAGGTGGAGTTGAGGTGGGCGGAATGAAGCCTGTTTGCTGAAAAACTGCCTCTGACAGCACCCACATGTCACTCAAAATGGACACGACCTTAATAATGCATAACTTTAAGTCTTAATATAATTTAAATGGGTAAATAAAATTTACCCTGTCCGGTTGTCATAAATGGGGAAATTAGCTGGAGACCGAAATTGTTTATTGAACCAAACTGTAAACACATTTATTTCTGCTGTGAAGTTGGACATTTTAACATGGTGGCTTGCATTCAACCTCAAATGGCCATTCGAGGAATACCGCTTGGTATTCATCAATGCTAAAGACAGCTGAGCAGTGAAGGATGTCGCCTCCAGAGTCACACAAAAACCTTGATATTTTAAATTGAATGTCAGCAGTGTGATGATTAAAACAGTCTGTCAGTTGGCCTCTAACACAGAACTACAAGGTACAAACCATACGATTCAGACAGGATTCATCATGCCATTTTTTTATTCCTGCCATTATCTTATTATTATCTCTTAACTTTTTCTTGTAAGGACATGTCAGAAATAAAGTAATTTGTCATGAATCAAATTACAGATATATTACAAATTGAGTACACGATGAGTACTTTTCATCCTTTGTCGCTCCAAGGAAAGAACATTTGAATGCTGACAACTGGATGAATATCTGCACAATACCAAATGCAGAACTTAATTTAAATCTTGGCACCCAACAGCAGAGAGCTGCTCCATGCACCTTAACATGGTGCGTGCCTTAATGTAAGGAGAGATTAGTGTGTGTGTGTGCTGTGAGCTGGAGTAAGACGTGACTGAGAGAGAGAGAGGAGAGAGAGAGAAGATGAGAGAGAGAGAGTGGAGGTGTGGTGGTGTGTGTGTGTGTGTGTCGAAAGAGGAAAATTAAAGAAACCAAAGGGTAAAACAAAAAGCAGGAGGGTGCACAAAGATGACACATTTGTTGCCACACCTATCTTTATGCTGCATCTTTGCCTGTACACACACAGACACATTACAGACACACACACACACAGTGAAAAACACAAACATAACATGCGCAAAATTGAACAGACACACTCATAAACACACATATACAGTGCAGTATGCATTTATAGACAGATGAGCTCAATTAACTGAACACACAGAGGCAAATTCACCTGAAGGCTTCACACTGACACAAACACATAATCCACACACACACACCCACACACAGGCTGAAGACAATTGTGCATGACATGCTAACACATATCATTCCACGGCAAAGGCGAGACAGTAATTACCACCATCTTCAATCAGCCTGTTAGCATTCAGCTGCTGCTATTCCCTTATCGCACTGAAACACTGTGATTCACCACAACAGCAGCAGCGGCAAGCATGTACTAAAGGCCCAATCAGTGGCACACACTCAAACAAGATGGATCTCCATCACTGAAATCACATTAGAGACATGTTTCCATTCTAAATTAGTTAGACTGTGTATTTGGCAGCAGCTTCCAGGACTAATTTTGACAAATACGCAGCTGGTATGTTTTTGAAATGACAGTTATTGCTCTTAACATTGTTCCTTTGCTGTTTTCTCTGTTTAGGTTACAATTTATCTCTCTTAGAGCTGCTTGTAAACCAATTTGAGCTGTATCAGATTTTCAGATTGTACCAGGAGTTTCAACCGAGGAGGTTACATCATCCACCTGCTGTTTCCTTACAACCACTACCATCAAGACGCCCCTAGCTACCTGTTCTGTTTCAGTGTGTAAAATGACGGTCAAAT
Organism: Morone saxatilis; assembly: GCF_004916995.1. Classification (NCBI taxonomy): domain Eukaryota; kingdom Metazoa; phylum Chordata; class Actinopteri; family Moronidae; genus Morone; species Morone saxatilis. Next base: position 26,850,452 of record NW_023339740.1, on the reverse strand, counting down.
AATGTATCTGCTGGGTCAGCATGCACCAATGTTGTCTACGCTACTTTAAAATCACATTGATTACCAGAAATTCTTACCATTTTTTGAGATATCTAATAACAAAGAACGGCAGCAACAGCATTTTCATTTGGATTGTTGTTTTTATGTCTCTGGGCTGCATTTGTCCATGGTGCCCTGAATTAGGCCCGAATAATTGTTAGTTTGAATTGAATACATTTTAAGACTTTTTAAGGACCTGCAAACCTTCTGGCCATTGTATTATTATTGACTAACTGAAAATAAAGTTTACTATGAATTGTGTAACATCCGACAAGGAAAAAATACAGAACCGAGTCCCAGTTTGTGCCTCACATGTCATTTCATTACCATACATTTGTTAAATCCAGAATATTGTTTAACAGTATATCTTAAGGTATTTTCAAAATCCCCCAGGACTCTTCTAAACCTCACTGCCACTCTTAGTATATCCCATTCACAGTATATATAATGAACAAAGCATCCAGGTCTGTGAAGTGAACCCAACACGGAAGTGTCTTAAACCTGCATTCTATGTAAAGGCCAGCAGGGGCAGCTCCATTGGCAGCAATAAAAACTGATACCATGCGATCTTATGGAGAAATGACTTGATTTATTAGCTCAGTAAACAGTTTCCTAATGAGGTTATGGACTCAATTACTACTTTCAAGTCTTCTTCCATACAGCATTATTCTCATTTAGTAAATTATCATCCCATTTAGAGTAAAATAGACGAGTTTGGCGGACTGAACTGTCAAACTAGACATATTTTAGTGCACTGTTTAGGTGTTATACGAGATTGCTTGTGACCAGACATGCTGCTATTGTTTCCTGCTATGGACCAGTCAAAACTGCACAGCCAGTGAGAGCAGCTCAACTCGCCTCTGCTGCTCACTCAAACTGTCATGATGACAACCATAATGGCACACTGGAGGCTTCAAATCGGCACTCCACAAACCAATGGATGACGTCACAATAGGTTCACACTTGGAATCTCCTTATTAAATTTGTAAGACTTTGGCGAAAAATAGAAAATGTTATTATCAGTTTTATTTTTCTTGCAATGTTCAAAATAAGTATAATACATGACAATGCATTCCCCACTACCATCTTTGTATGAATTCACAACCTGGGATAGGTTTTTTGTTTTTTTTGCGTCTCCCCACACAATTCAGTGTCACGCTAATGGTCCACCAGGGAAGTGTCATGGTTTCAACACATTCAAGTTAGCAAATGTAAATATGCAACATCTGGTTACACTTTAAAAACAAAGCTTGCTGAGCTTGCAGTTTGGTTAGGTTTAGGCAACAAAACTACTTGGTTAGGTTTAGGGACCAAAAATACATAGTTAGGTTTACCAAAAGATCATATTTGGTTTCTACTGGGTGAATGTCCGGTGTTTGTTTGACTTATTAACCCTCAATGGCCCATAACATTGTACTTATGATGCCATGTCATAACTTTAGAATTCACTGCAGCTTTAATTGAAGTAAGTAAAACAATGCAAAATGCACCTAACATTTGCACACAAGCCATGCACATACACACACATGCACACACATATACATACACAAATGCATACAGGTTTTCTCTGCTATTTTCTGACCTTTTGTTTGCCAATACAAAGCCCTGGCTGCTTCATTATTTAAATAAATGGTGATAATGATCAGTAATTGTTGTTTCTCTGCACCCAAGAGCCTAATGCTAATCAGCCAGGCACAGGCTAATGCGGTTAAGACAGTCCCACCAGTAAACAATGTGTTGATGTAAGAGAACATGCATCCCAAACCACAATAATCCAAATCCAGTCCCAATGTTTATTGCTTGCATTTTGAAAAGTTCAAAAGGTCACTCATGGAAGCAAATTTGCATAGTCGCGCCAGTGATTAAACTAATCTCAAACTTAGTGTTTCTCTTCATTCCTGCCCATAAACGCTTTTCCATGCCAAACAGACGGACAGATTTTTTTCTCATGTCTAACCTATGTATTCATGCCTTCTTACTCCACAAAAAACTTCCTAGCAAAAGGTGTGTGGTGAGCTACTGTGTGTATAAGTTAGACTTATACCCCTTTGTGTTGCTTGTATTTCTGGCATAAATTAATAGAAACTTTTTACTAACATGCTTATTGTACATTTTATCATTAAGGACATTTACGTGGCTTAAGTTAAGTTACAGGTAACTGACAAAAAACAATCAAAGTATTCTAGTGCAAAGTTTGTATGAGAGTTACAGGTTCTTCTTCATCAGGAGAGATTTACTGAAGTTTAAATCAGATTTATCCCTTATCCAAGTTCAACTGCCAGTATTCAAATTGTTTCCACCACTAAACATCCAAACACCACAGCAAAGGCTAACACCTGTGCTCTCTCTGTATTTGTGTGTATGTGTTCAGATACATGAATCTGTATATGTGTATGTGCTAAAATGTCTGTGTGTGTGTGTGTGTGTGTGTGTGTGTGTGTGTGTTATAGTGATTTATTTCCTGTTTAATCGGGTTTGGCAGAGCGGACTGAGCTCAAGCTCAGCGTCAAGGTGTATTTATGGTGTGTGTGTGTGTGTGTGTGTGTGTCAAAGAGAGTATTTATAGCTCTGGTCCAATCTATGTTCTATCCAGCTGCAGTGAGGAGATAGCGGTTTCAAACGCAACACAGAGTGCCTATACCGATATATTTCACAACCACACACACACAAACACACACACGTGCACTACGGTACAAACATAAACTCACTAAACCATAAACAGAAACATACACAACATGTGACTGTATCGCAGTTTAATTCCTGTAAAGTATAGTGCAATGTAATGTGGAGTTAAAAACTGCCTTGGAGTGAAGATTCGTGTTGAGATTGTAAGATAAATAAATACAAATTGATTTAACAATAACAACACTTCAATTATGAAATCCAACTCAATGGCACCATGAAATAGAACTTCAAAGTAAATTTAGGTGTATTATTATTATCATTCCTTTATTAAGTATTTTTGTATTTTAGTAACAGAAAACAACATTTTACCTGTTCCTTTTTTCAGAGTTTTGGTAGCCACCACTACTGGTGATGATAGCATTTGATATACTAATTTAACAGGTCTAGGAAAGTGGGAACATTGTGGTACCACAAAGTCAAATAAGTGTGATAACGTGGTTTTGTTTACAACTCCGGCCTCTGTCGGACTCTTAAATCTATCATCATGCCCTTAGCCGGGTCTGGAACCAGTAATTGAGAACTCTGGGTCATCTGCTAAGTCTTTTTCCTGGGAACTTTTAGCAACATGAGGAGCTGAAATTCTACATGTACAAACTTGGATATTGTTGTTGTCAATGACTATGTTTAGGCCAGCAAACTATCAATAGTTCTCCAGTGAAAGCTATGTATGTCCATATTTCAAGAATTTTCAGATAACTGAAGGATTAAATGTTCTATAATGATTTCAGAAAAAAAAACACCTCTAAAATCCCAAATATCTATGTATAGTAGTGTAAACTGCTGCAGAGCCGGAAAGCGTTGCGGCCGTGTCCATTTGGGGGTGAAAGAACAAAGTAAAGGACGGAGGAAGTGAGACAGATGACATTCTGGTTTTCTTGCTGTTGGACTTGTAAGTAATATTAACTGGCTTGCTATGTCTTGTGTTGTCTAGATGTTTGGCTATGATAGCAAAGTTAGCTTGCTACTTTTTGATCATAAGTAATGATCATTAGAAATGCACGTGTACAGCTGTCTATATTTACCCCAGTGGTATTGCACGCTGAAACTGGTGGTGCCAAATCGCAAAAAAATCTTACTTAATGTTGCTTTAGATTCTTGGCTCCAGATTTCCTTTGTTATTTAGAAACATAATATTTGAAATTGCATCCACACATTGTATCGCTCTGTGACTCTCTTGCTCACAGAGCTCCATCTGTGCTCATCACCTTTCTTTTCTCCTCCCTCTCTCTTTCCCTCCTAGCTCCGTCACTCCCAATCTTACTAAGTGATGCCCACCACGACTTTTTCAATGACGATCACAAATCAAAAGAATTCATAGTAAAACCCAACATAAAACAGTGTGTGTGTGTGTGTGTGTAAGTACATGCAAATATATATAAGGTTGTTTCATGTGTGTGTGTGTAGCCTTCATTCTTGATTAGCAGACGTCATTAAACTACAAGGTGTTGTCAGTGCTTTGCTCCTCGTTAGCGGCTGATGCATTTCCATCGTTAGCTGGCATCACATCAGCACGGTGTGCGTTCGTTATTTCATACATGCTTGTGTGTGTGGGGGTAAGGGGGTAATTCAGCGTGAAGCCTGCGAGGCCTTTGGAATCTGCACACTGTCATTACAAGAGTCCTTATGGATTAGAAATACTAAAGAGAGAGAGAGAGAGAGGGGGTGGGTGGGGGCAGTGAAAGGGACTATGGGAGGAAAGGGGAGGAGAAAGAGGAAGAGGGTAAAGAAAATGAATGACAGAGTAAGAGGGTGAAGAGGAAAAAAGGAGGGAGAGAGAAAGGTGGTGAAGGTAAAGAGGGATAACAAGGGGGAGTAGAAGGTTGAGAATGGATAAGAGGGAGGAGGAAGGACGAAAGAAAGCTGAAGGAAGCGAGTGGGTGATGATGGAGGGAGGTGAACAGAGGAAGGGAGAGGTTAAATGAAAACAGAGGAAACATGGTGAAAGAAAGGGACACGCAAGGAGGAGATAAAAAGATGAGAATGAGAGGAGTGATGAGGGGATTTTCTCCCACTCTCTATCTTCTCTTTGTTCATGGTCCTGTAAAGGTCAGAGATGACTTAATACTCCTTAAAATATCTTGAATTTAATGATGAACCTCACAGATTCCCTGTTCTTAATTATCTCGCTGTCTCTCATCGTGAGCAGCAGGACAGAAAACTTAAACTCTCTTTGTGTCTCTCTCTTTCTCCCCGCTGGATTCTTCTTCTCCTATAATATTCTCAATTTTCTCCCGTTGTTTGCTTGGAGTCTCATTTCTGTCTTTCTTTCATACCTCTTCCTTCTTGCATGAGCTCCTTTGTCATTTTTTTTTAATGTTCCACTGTCATTGCAGCCATTCTTTCTTTTGTGGCCCCTCTGTTTCTCTCTCTCTGTCTATTTTCATATCGATCCATCTCTTTTCTGGGAAAGACAGAAAGCAGGAGGTATTCAAGGATTCTTTTATGTCTCAGATTTACAGTCAGCTTCTCAGTCAGCTTTTCTTTCCTCCTGCTTCTGCTCAGGTTTGATCTTTGTTTCTCTCAAAGAGACTCAGAGAAGGGGCTGGATCGAGGTGTGATTATGTGTGTGTGTATGTAGGTGTGTGTGTGTGCGTGTGTGTGTGTGTGTCTTTTTTTCTGGCCATGTGTGAATATACACCTCTGGAATGTGCTATTTTTTGGGGCATTTGTGTGCGCTTGTAAGCACCAACCTAAAAGATAATAAGATAATTAAGAGGGATTTCTAATAAGAAATCATTCAAAGACCCTTTACTCAGAAACAAGTAAGCTCTTTTAAATCACTGGAGCCTCCAACCTTCCACTATACATACCACATTTAAGAAAACAACAACATATTTATATCTTGTTTAATCCTTTAAATACAGTGGTATATGATTTTGAAATTGATCTTAAAATGTTACTTTTAACAAAGATCATTACTGATACATTTGGAATTTGGTGGGAAATCTTCTGCATTGTGTAACAGCACAAAATAACTAAAACACAAACTCTAACATGCAACCATTAACTGCCCCCCATCCAGAGCAATAACAGGAAGAAATGTATATCTATAATACAGTAAGAGCCATTGCTATATATGGGCTATAGAGCAAATCTAATAGGATCAGTTAATATCCACACTACCTCATCATCAGGGTCACAGAGACAGACTAATTAACCAGCTAATTAAAGGAAATCTTTGCAACCTGTGTAACATTCGATTTGCGAACCAAACCATGTTGTATGTTCATAAATGATAAATTAACAAAAAATATGTATTTACAAATCCCTAACATACAAAATAAGAGGCAGTAATGCTTACGTTTCCTGCTGTTCTTTGTTATCATGAAAGTCTTTTCTGGTCAGGGAGGTTAGGCAGCTAGTTTAAAAAGCTTGACTTTATCACTTGACTTGCGTTTGAAGCTCTTATCTCTTTCCCTACCAATAGTCGACATTGGTTTCCTTAGTGATCTTTCCTTAATTTAAACCAAACATTAACCCTTGAGGTGGCAGAACAGAAAATGCTCCCATTAATATGTATAACTGTCACAGGTTGTTTTGGACCAATACCAATACCAATGGTATTTTTAGCTATGATGCAGTCTTTCAGAACAGCTTATAAAAAGGAAACAGATCAGTGGTTGATAGACACATTGAATGCTGCATGAATTGAACCCGAACCACTTTATTGATGGCACAATATCTGTAACCCATCATAGGCCAACCTCTCTCCCACTCACTGCACATCAAGTCCTTCACTCGCTTTAAATCTGCCATTTATGTAACCATGTAGACGAGAGTAACATTTTACGGGATTAGTGAACAAAAACAGTGTCTTTAGCTTTCTCAAGCTTCACAAGGAACTGAACCTCTAACCCTCTCAGCAAGTTTCTTGGCAGCAGTTCCAGACTCAATATGCATCAGGATGTTTTCTTTATGCAGCAACACCAGAAATTCTCATCCCAGTAAATCTGACATGTAAACAAAACAGTTTTTGTTTCATAACGGATTTTCTGAGGCAAAACAAAAGAGCCAACAAAACTCTTTAAGCAGCATGATTTTGTCTTCCCTGAGGGGGGTACTTTGAACGGAGCTCAGATGAATTGGGCGAGCTTATGTTCTCATTAAAATAATTGGTAGAACAGCCAACTCGCTCGCTCGCTGCTCCGTCAAGTGATTTATCTAAAGGCTGTCAACCCGACTGAAGAGGAGGAGAGGAAGTCTGCAGGGATGCACTATGCGTTAGTGTGTAGGAATGTGTTTATGCATGTAAGCATACAGCATGTGTATTGTGTTTTTCTGTATATGTGCATTTTTACAATTACACAATTACTGCGTGTGTGTGTAGTGCACCCAGCGTTCCCGCTGTTTAAACCGAGCAACCAGCAGCTGTTTGAGATCACTGATTTGTTTTTCCTCTTCTTCTTAATGTTTTCTTCTTTTCTCACTTTCTTTTTTCTCCTCTCCTCTTTCATCCCCCACCTTCCTCATCACCTACCAAAACGCGTTTCTTCTGTGGAGCCGTTTTGCCTAAATGATCAAATCCCAACTTGCTCTCACTTTGTCTCTGTTTGTCTGCATGAATGGCATTGATCGGAGCCGGAGACAATTCGAAGCAGACCTGCTGGGTTCATCATAACAGGGTTGTGAGGAAAAAAATAAATTTCAAATTAACTCAGATGGAGTTTGCTGTGTGTGCGTGTGTGTGTCGCTGTGTGTGAGCGACATCAGTTGGATTTGTGAGACGAAACAAAGCTCACCTGCTGTACACTCCAAGTCTGCACGATAATCAAATGTACTCTAGTGGAAAAAGGTAATTGTCTGGCTGTCTACTTGTCAGAGTCACCGTCTGCTTGCCGACACGTGAGGAAGAAAGGAAGAAGAAGAGAGAGAGAACAGGCAGGTGGAAGAAAAAGTGAAAGGAAAAAAGGGGGACAGGGGAACGCTAAAGAGAAACGAGAGAGTTGAAAAAAAGAAAGGTCGGCAGCAGACAATAAGAAAAATAACAGGAAAAAGTGCAGAGAAAGAGATAAAGAGAGGTTTTGGTAAAGAAAAAAAACTTAGACAAGACAGGGTACAAATGATGAGAAATGTTGTACCAGCTGGCTGGAGTTTATTTCACTTTAGGCCTTCTTGGTGCCCAGTGAGCTCACTTCATCTACAGCCAGTGTTTGGTTTGTCTGTTCTGGGCTACTGTAGAAACATGGAAGATAACCCACAATATTATATTCGGATGATTATACACTAATGAAATCATATATGAATATTATATTGCATATTATATTGCATTTCTGCCAAGAGATCTTCCCAAATGTTACACACGGTACCTTTAAAAAGCCCAATGGATTAGACGGCATTTTACTCTGTTCCAACATCCTTCTTCATGACGATCTTAAACTTACTTCTGTCTTCCATTTTTTTTACTCTCTCTACATATCCATACATTTCTTCTTTCTTCGATCCCTCCTCTTGCTTCCATCCATGCCCCACTCCCTCCATCCCCACCTTCATATTCTTACTTCATCACAGCCATACACTAGATAATCTTCACTGGGCCAACAGCTGTGTCTTAAAAGCCTGAAAACACCAGCAGGTACCTGTGTGTGTGTGTGTG
>NW_023339740.1:26840360-26842086 GCF_004916995.1 Morone saxatilis | reverse complement strand
TGTGTGTGTGTGTGCGTGTGCAAGGCTAACGTCACGCTGAGCAGGTAAACAAGTGAGGTTGCTTGTTATGCATATGTATCTGTTATCAAAAACCAATCATCGCTGCCATGAGAGAACTAACAGCACAGCGGCAGTGACAGAAATATCAACTACACTAAATGCTTGGCATCCCGCAGGTTCACAGGGCTGAGATAAACACCCGTACACGCCGTACCTCCTCAAACAACGGCATGAACAGATTTCATCAACACATCATTCCTCCTGTCACTCAGAACCATAGAAATGGGATGGCATAAATGAGCTTAAAATATACGCAGGTGAAGGTTCATGTGCACACAGACAGTCAGTATTAATGTATAAATGTGATAACCGGTATGAAGCACAGCTGAGGTAAGAAAGAGAAGAGCAATTAAGTGGGAAAAATTATGCAGTGTGCAGTGTTAGATACTGTAAGGTATATTTTTTTGAATTCTTTTTTTGAATTCTGACAACAAATTAGTGTCTTTTTAATAAAGAAGTCAGGCACTAATTGGCCATTTTCCATCATTCTGTGAGCAACCATGATCTGATTTTATGCTGCATATGGCATGAGTCTGAACAGCAGGGCAAAGTGAAAAGACTTGGTTACCTCGCTGAGAAGTTGAAGGTGTGCAGCACGTCGCCTGCAGCTTTTCATCTAACAGCTCACTGGCTGCTCCTTCTTGTTCCATTACTCCCTGAAATATTTTAAACTGATCTTATAAAAGGGTGAAAATGATCAATTAGATTTTAATTTATTTTATTTCCTTTATTTTGTAGAGGCATTTTTAATGGCTGATAGCAATCAGTGCTAAGCACACTAACAAACATATTGCATTTCCTGTGATTACTTCGTAATAACGGTCAACTCATGTTCCGTTAAATGCTTCTGATGTGAAGCTGCAGCAGTAGGAATGGCACTTCATTCAATAAAAGTGACTTAACAACCAATTATTTAAATAAAGTTATTTGAGATTGTGACTTTAAAACTAAGAGGCAGAACATTTTGTGGATCTGTTCAATATGAAAGTTGTTCTTGTTGCAAATTTGGATAAACAAAATGGACTTAGAGTTTTAACTCCTTTACTGAGACTATAAACTTTACCTTTTTGTCATTCAGGAGTAGATATTTGGATGCCCTTTTCAAGCAACCCCTGCCATCAATTTGTTTTAACAGAATAGTTTGAAAATCAATTAGTAGACTAATGAAACTTGCTTGAATTGTATAATCCATCACAGGGAGAATCAAGTCTGAATTATGTCAGTGTTACACAATTGCTGTAAAGTAAGTGCAGACTTTTAAACTGATTGCACATGTCAAGTAATGTTAGGAGTCTGCCAAGTGATGTCCAATACTGAGTACAGAAATGAATGGAAGCCAATTGGCTGCATGGAACGGTAGTGAAAAGTAAACTCACATTGTGGATAGCAGTGTTTTGAAGATTAGTAATGGGTATTTCCCTATAGATGTTAACAAATTGCAGGAAATAAATTGAGTTAATTTAATAACCACCAATATTAATTATTAATATTATTATTTATTATTAGTTGTATATTCTAATATGGCACAAATTGATGGATTCTCTCCCTTAAAGACTATTTTAATTCTGTTAACATTGTAGGAACATACACTTAATAATAAAGATAATTAATCACTAAGGATTAATAATACACTCGTAAATGGGGCACCACCTCCGTTGTCTAGTTA
>NW_023339740.1:26836517-26840260 GCF_004916995.1 Morone saxatilis | reverse complement strand
CGAGGACAAGGTCCTACAACATTAATTTACTACTGTCCTTTTAGTTATTTTGCAGGAATTTATGGATTCATGGAAACTGTATTCATTGTGTTTTACCTTGAACTTGGTCAAGTGCTGATGCTCCTGAATTGGACCAATTTCCATGCTGATGGTTCAAGGGAATTTTACTGTATGCAGTACTGGTGTTTGGCTTCAACCAACAATGGCCAAGTACTGTGAAGACCTGCATGTTTGAGAATATTTTCCTTCACCTTTAGGATATTTGCTAACTTTTGTGCAAAATAATGAGATTTTTCTTTATTTTCATTAAAGTTGCATTATACTTTTGCTCTGGAGAAGGTGAATCTTAAGTGTTTATAAAAAATTTTCTGTGTAAATCAACAGACTTTCTGTTGATTTCCCCTGCCTCATTTTAATTTTTGCTACTTGTTACTACTCTTTCAACCTTTTCTATTCTTTCTTTATTCTAATATACCTTGCCTTCTTTCTTTTTGTATACCCTCTCCCTGACCCGTGCTATTTCTTACATTATTCATCTTTCTCTCCTTCTTTCTCTCTAACTTTACCCTACCGACAACAATTGTAAATGCTATGTTGTGACGCTTAAACAAAAGTCAGGGGCTCATCAGTCTGCACGATACATTATCTGCAAGCCATGAACGTCTGTACAAAATTGTGTACCAATCCATGATGTTGAGGTATTTCACTAAGTGAGAACACTGACCTGCCAGTGGTGCTATATGTAAAGTCAATTATCACCTTGAATATTTGTAGAACTTTCCATGGCAATCCATCCATTAGTTGTCAATATATTTCTCTCTGAACCACAAAGGTCAGGGGACCACCAGGATCAGTGTGATTCATATTCAGTCCATTCACTAGTTTAGCTGGAGCCAAAGTGGTGGACCGACAAACAGACCAATAATGTCAATGTAAGGAGCTACTCCTTGGCATATACAACCAAGTCTCTGAAACTCTTCCAGAAGATATCCCCCCATGTGGTGTTTTAAGGATGACGGTGGAGAGTGATAACACATACACAAAATCTCCAGCAGGTGTTCAAATGGGCTGAGTTCTCGTGAACGTGAATGCTATAGCATATCATTTACATACTTTTCATACCCATAAGACCATTCAGTGTCCCCTTGTGAGCTATATGGAAAAAATCTGCATTTCTTTCTTTATGTTTTGCTACATGTCTCTTTAAAATTGTTGTTACCAGTCAACAAGAATGTCAGAGTATTCCTTTAAATAACTGATTATACTTGATCATATACAAATTAGACACCAAAATCTGAAAGATAAACCACAGATAGAATATACCCAGTATTATTCTAAAAATGACTTTATTTTTATACATTTGAAAGATTTCATTGAAATATTCACTTTTAGTTTCCAAGCAGGACACAGCTCTACCCTAGACTGCTAGTGACACATAGTGGTTGACACATCAGGTGTCATTTACTGTACTTACATGGTTTTATAAGCAAGCAGTAAGCATTTGCCCTTTATGGACCTCCAGAATCATGTCACTATCTTACATTAAAGCCCTGGAAAGGTCAGGCCACTAATGGCATAATTCCTTTCTCTCGTTAATACAATAAGTCCTTCCTGTGTTTAAATGAGTTTATATAAGCTCCTGTCCTGATGCTGTGCATGTGTCTTTAATCCCTAATGACAGTGGTTTTAAAGCATCTTGTGCCATTGCATAACTATAGCTGACTTCATGTAATATCCCCTTTTAACCAATTTGGGTCGCTAAACTGGATCATTGTGAAGTTTTGTGTCAGCTAAAAATATGCAGTGTTCATACCAGATGAGTAGAACTCATGGCTACCACAACTCACTACAACAAAGACACAAAGATGTAATATTTATCTCTGGATGTTAAAGGTACTTCAGCTTTGCCTGGGATGCGGCATCTAAAGTCTTTTATGCAGGGGGTTTGTAACAGAAAGCCACATCACACAGTTTATTCCTTTATGCATAACATAGATCAGACTTTGCTCTGCATTTTTGTCCTAGCTGTGCATGCTTTATAGTATTATACAACAATAAAGACAACTGAGATAAAACTCCTCTCTTCTCTGACGATAATTAAACATGGCAGTCATCCTAAGCGTGATGTTTATGGGTACAGGTCCACCGGGAGCCCGTCTTCACAGCACTGGCCTCATTTTCTTTTTTTCAGTGAAAATTATATTCTGCTGCTCGTGTTGTTGTATCACAAGATATATTCTCAACAGCCTGGCAAAGTTTATAAGTGAAAATATGTTCACTTTTATTGGCGCTCGCTCAATAACAATAAGACCAACAATCAGTATTTCCCAAAGTAAGTAGTAACTGAAACAGTACCTATATGTAACATAAAAAAAGTCAAATTGGCCTAATTTTAACCTGGGTGCCTACACATGTTTTGACCTGCAAAAAATGCTTAGTGATTTTGCTTTGCATTGTGAAGCAAATAGCGACTGACTGTCTACCTAATACATGAGCAACAATGTGAGATGGTGATCAACTGCTTCTACCTCTAAATCATCACACATCAAATGACCATTTGCTCGAATACTGTATTTTCATTATGATAAGTAAAAGAGATAGATAAGGTCATTTAGGTGTGTCCAATTCCAAAGTGACTTCTTTAATTCCAAGAGGAATATGGAGAAAGTCAAAATTGACAATTTATTCAGCAAAGTACAAAAGTTGAGCGAGTTTCAGTAACATTAGACAGCTTGAAACTAGAAGACCATAACATTAGTATAGTTTACTTTAATTTAGGATGTTTAACTCACATTCCATTCATTGTTCTAGATTGCACTTTCATATGCTTCAACGGTCAACTTAATATGTTTTGTTGATTATTTATTTTGTCTCAATGTGGCGCAGCCTGGATAAATAAAATGGATTTACACAGGCAATTCTCATAATTTTCACTTATTCTCATTATTATCTTTTGGTCTAACAGTGTTTTAAAACTGCAGCAATACAGATAACTCATTATGCCCAACACTATAAGCCCAGTCTCTCTTGGGTTTACAGGATTCCACAGAACAGTTAGCTTGTGGCTTAAATACTGTGAAAGAAAGTTTTTTTTTTCATTAAGCCAGCACGGACACAGAAGAGGGGGGACACAGTAGAAAGAAGAAGGTTGGATTGCATTCATTTACTCTAGTGGTCTTCAATTAATCTGTGCTCTAACAAGAAGTGCAGAAAAACAGGCTTTGTCTCTTTCACCAAACAATAAGCATCTTAGAAAGATGATGACTCATCACTTCTGTCTTGACTTTCCTCCACAGTTTGTATTCAAGCCTTGTCAGCACACTGGGGGGTAAAACAATAGCGGCAGTTGTGTGTTGTGTGTCATCTGAACAAAAAAAAAAAGGCACAATCCCCATAAGGGGAAACAGTGACATTTACAACCACAATCCCCTCAATGATTTTAGCTTAGCTCATTGCTCCGAATCTCACCCAAGCACAAGCTGATCCCTTAAAACAGATCTTAGCATTTAGAGAAAGACAGAGTAGCGCAAAGTGGATAATTGTGCAAACAAAGAGAGAGTGAACAGAGGAAAGGGGGGAAAGAGGGAAGAAGGAGATACAGAGAGAGAGAAAGTGAAAATCCACCACTTAGCTTTGTTTGCAGTGCGTCAAAAACCTCATGACCGTTTAATCTGTTAAGCGTGTGGCTATTGTCTGGCTATCATCTAAAGAGGATGGCGTAATTTCCCCCCCCCCCCCATTTT
>NW_023339740.1:26835784-26836417 GCF_004916995.1 Morone saxatilis | reverse complement strand
TATTTAACCTCAACCGCTAGGACTGGAGTGTGTCTGTGTGTGTGTCTACATATTAAAGTTTTGTTTTTGGGTGTGTGTCTGCTGTTGTCTTTATGCTAATCTTAAGGGCTCAGAGTTTGTGTGCATGCATGTTCAAGTCCCTTAAACCCCTTTCGGCTTCTACTTTTTTGTTGTGTGTGTGTATACATGCTGCACTGCATATCTGCTTGCACTTGTTTCACTGCACGCCCATTTGAGTGAAACTGTTGTGAGTTAGTCTATTTTTTTTTTGCTGTGTGTAAATTTGTTGTCAGTGTGCTGGAGTGTATTTCAAGTATTTGTGTGCCTGCAGTATTTATTCACTCCTTCAGCCTTGTTATGACTGTGATTGTGTTTATGTGTGTGCATCTAAGCCTTTCCCCTAACTGTAATACGGCTTCTTAAGAGTTGAGTGGCCCATTTGTCACCTCGCACAGTATGTGAGGAGCAGATTGGCGCTGAAATCACCTCTATGTATGGCAGATAGCTCTGTCTGGGGCACTGCTGTGGCTTTTGCAGTTAGATAACTATCACAAATGTGACAAAAGGAGAATATGAAGGAGATTTAACAGACCAGTGTGTAGAATTTAATGAAATCTAGCAGTGAAGTTGCAG
>NW_023339740.1:26824661-26835772 GCF_004916995.1 Morone saxatilis | reverse complement strand
GGTTGAAACCAACTGAATACCACTTGCCTCTCAGGCATGCAGGAGAAACTATGGTGGGGGTTAAAAACATGAAAGGCCCTATCTAGAGCAGGGTTTGTCCATTTCAAGCTGTTGAAACATCTTGGCTCAACATGGTGGACTCCTTTTTAGAGAGCTCCCCTTAGTAGATTAAAAACAGCTTGATCTAAGCAGATACTAATAAAAATTATTATAGTATTATTACATCTCTATCAATAGAGCCTCCCAAATGTTACACACTGTACTGTTAAACTTGCACCCACTTGGGCCACCTGGGGACTGGAAACAAGTAGTAAACCAAACATTGGCATCTGATCACCTTTTAAGATGATATGGCATCCAACAATTATGGAGCATTAGTATTATCTTGAGCTATGTCAGATGAATAGCCAAGCCTTTCTTTTTCCTCAATTTTTGGTCTCTACCAACTCCTGAAGGAAAAAAGCTGGTTCGTCTGCTGCTAAAAGCTCCACAATGTTCACCAGCTAGTCTTTAACTGTGTCTGTCTGCTGTTTTCTGCTGACCAGGTAGTACACAGTGGTGTTTTAGAGATTTTTTGCAGACAATAGCTGCCCAAAATTGCATTATTATGGTCAATTTACACATGTCAACCCTGCCAGGCTAGTTTAGTCGAGCAGTAAAATAGACTTTCAGTGAGTGGAAAACACTTTGTAATGCATCACATTAATTTGCCAGACACCTTTGTTGACTTGTTTTTTTTGTTTGACTTTAGGGGTCCAAAAAACTTAAAATATATACATAATGCCCAAACCTCATATGAAGCCTATGAATTATACTCTTGTGTAAACAGGGAGACCCGATTTTGATTTTGACCTGTACACAGTGAGACACAGCCTAAAATTGATCCTTTTCAAAAAAAACATGGTTATGTCATAGAAAGTCTTTCCAATAATTCTTTCTTTTCATGCTTTATATGCTTCCATACAAATACAGAAATAAGTGAAAGTCCTATTTTAACATTCTACACCAACAAGACACAATTATGGAGCAAACTGGGATAGAGAAAGACATTTGAAATGAGACCCTCGCCGATCCATTAGACTAGTATAAGTATAATTTGAGTATGAGTATAATTTGGACCTAGTCCGACTTGAGTCCTCGGTTGGGCTTTACTGCACCCAACTTTTTCTATGCACCACTCCTTTTACCCAGTGTAACAGAAAATCAGCTATTTATTCACATTACATCCTGGCTACGGTACTGTGGCTACTTCCTCTGTCGTGCCGTGTGCTACTGAGGTCAAATGATGTGACACTGTTTGATAATCTGACAATCCCTTTGGTTGAAGCTTCCCAATACATCAAGTCCACTTGGTACTAAATGATAAATGATGGATTACATTATCAATCAAATGTAAACTGTAATTACAATATAAAGTACTTGTCTCCACCATAATATGACTGTAGCTGAAAGGGTTCTTTGTTGACAATGTGGCCTTGAACATGAACATCAGAAGAGCCAAAAAGTTAGTGTTACTGTTTTATCTGTATCTTTTGTGGTGCTTCATTTACTGAACCATAGTTTGTGATGATTTGTCTTTCCTGTTCACAATACTATAAATGTTGTCAAGTTTTTCATTTTCCTTCCTTAAACACTGGCAATGTCTTTGTGTTGTACAGTACTTACATTTGCTATGACTCTATCTGTCTGTGAGGTTTTTGTTTTGTTGTTTTGCTGCTGCATCGATTTTGCTCATAGGGATCTTTAATCTCACAATTTAGGAATAATGTTTTTAAAAAGAGCATAACAACAAACATAATTTAATTTGATTCAGGGAAACTATTGAACATTCATCCCAGAGGGTAAAGGTTCCATAATTTGTTTTTGGTAATTTCAATCAAGCTCTATCAGAGTATATCACTTATTTCAAATGGAGGACATTAATTATGGAATATACTGTTAATGGAATCCGTTGCATATTTTTAATAAAAGGAGTAGTTAATTAAAGTTTTCTCTTATACTTTTATGGATATTAGTGACAGACCCTTTTAACTGTGACAGGGCAAAAAAAAATTCTTTTAACTGCACAAAAACAAATAGACTATTGGACAAAGTGGGACATTAGTGAGCGCTACTGGTTTGTTGTAATTGAGCGCAATACATCACACTCAAAGTGAAATGGATGGCTTGTTGAGGAAAACACACCTAGCTCACCCCTTCAGGAGACCTTCAGTAATGAGTCTGCTTTGATTTTATTATACCATTGCTCTTTCTCTTCACCTCTGTCCTACTCATTTTATCCTGCTGAGACAGAAGGGACGTCAGGGAGGGAAATACGCATGGGGGGGGGTGAGGTGAGATAAAGGGACGTAACAGAGACTGGTGAAAACAGAGAGGAGAGAAAAGAGGAGGGATTAGGAAAAGGAGAGAGCCAAGGCATAATAAAGGTGTATCTCAGCTGGCAGAGAAAAGCACCACCACTTACTGGGTGTGAGCAGTACTGGGTCCAGCCATGCTAAAAACATATATGCACAAAGCACTTGAATGAATACTAGCTTAAACCAAATATCCATGCCTATCAAAGGCTGCATTTACATCTGCTATTTACATGCAGTCAGTGTTCCGATACATTATCTAGATATTGACATCTGATCATGACTCTTTCCTTGTACACCTGTTCTTTATAAGCACACCCCTAATCGTTATTCCACCTGCATTGTGCTCAGATCTCAGTATGCAAATGTGAAGACAGGCAGAGCTGATGCGTGTGTCTAAAAACACGATGATTCCCTGGTCAAAAGAACAGGTGATGATGTATGGGTTCTACTTATTTTTCCTTTGCGGAGGAAAGGGCTCGTCTGACCACTTAGAGATGTGGTTTTTTTTTCCTTAAGACACCTAAATAGAGATCACATATTAACACCAGGTGTAAATGGGACTATAAATTATAAGAGAGAATAATTCAAAGGGAGGGAAATAAAGGTGAACGGAAGAATAATAATAATGAGGCAATAAAATACCTTAGTAAGAAAGTAAGAATTGGGGTGCCTCATGTACCGAGGCTAAGCCCTTGCTGCATCGACCATTAATTCCTGATAATGGACACCTTGTTGGGCATTGTCACTTACTTACTATCCCTTATAGTTTGTTTCACTATGGCGGAGAATGGGGGGAGAGCATTGTTTCAGGCAAGGCGTGTCCTTGAAGTAAGGGGCGTACGTTTACTAGCAGCCATTCTCACCGCTGTTCAAGCAACTACTTTGCATTTAGAAAATCCCAGATGATTGGGGATATCTCTGATTGTCTGATATCCTGAGACTAGTCTGAAATCAGCTGCAACACAAGACACTAATAGTGCCTGTAGAGCAAATACTCTTGTCATTTGTGAAACATATAAATAGTAAAGGATTCTTGTATTATAGTTTTTCTTTTATGAGTATAAAATAAAATATAAAGTAATATGCCAAAATACAATAAAGAGACACTTTGTTTCTCAGCGTTTCCACAATCTGAGGATGAATCTATGCTGCAACTATTGAGCATTTCCTTTTTATTGTAACGCTTCAATCAGATGTGATGCAATGCACATGTAATGCAGCGATGGAGTAGCTTTCATTGAATTTTAAGGGAGTATTCGCTAAATGACTGATAGCCATACCTGATGACCAAGAGCTGCATTACAGCTTGGAAGATTTCATACACAACGTTTGACTTTAAACACCATGTTAATTCAGTGTATTCTATTGATATCTGTGGTAAATATTAGGGGGGATAAACTTGAAACAATGAACAAAATCTTTCCAAACGGAATATAAAAAGAGGTCCTTATTTCTTCAAACTGAAAATAAGGACAAATGGGGTTTTAGGAAGAGACAGAGGTGGGAAAAGGATGTCAAACATTCGTGAATATTATGATATTTGAAGTACAGTTCATTACCAAGAAAAAAAGAAGCTGATTTAAAGAATAATACATGTTACCAGTGCACATTTCTCTTTGTTATGCCAATGACACAGACCTAGATTACACACTAGCGTTTGAAGACATGCCAAGGAAGTACGAAGGTACAAAGAAGCCAGATTTTCATTCACACACATATGCACACACACTTGCACAGAAATTGTTGGCAGTCACTCATTTTGGCTTGGATCCTCTTAGAGGGGAGAAAATAAGCCAAACCTTTCATCTCAGTAAACATTTGCTATTTTAGAAGTCAGCTACTTGCATACTGTGTGTGCATGCGTGTGTGTGTGTGTGTGTGTGCATGTGTGTCTGTGTGTGTTTGTGTGTGTGTGTAAGAGAGAGGGAGAGCATATTGTGTCAGGAGGTTTAAAGAGAATGATATTCAGGGTGGAAAAGTTAATCCCACCCTCAACTGTATTAGTCACACTCTTTGCTTTTCATCCACACACACACACACAGTGCACTGCACAGGTGACTCTTGGTTGCCCCCTCCTGATCGGCTCAGTGGCATTTTCACAATGTTGTTGCCTGTCAGGAGCAAGCTGCTCCAACTGGAAAGTTACCCACTTTTGTCTTTCTCTGTGTAATATCTTCATTATGGATGCTGCGGCCAAAAAAAGGAGAGGAAATTATCATTAAGACTGAATTTAAGACACTGAACTTTGGACATTTATAAGATTGCTGCTATATCCTTTCTTTGTCCAGACCAGTTAGTTCTGATATGCACACATTAATGCTTTCTTCCTTTAAAATCCAACAAAGCAGAAACATTGACATCCAGGACATTAAAAGACACAGGACAACAGCATCTTGTTTAATATTTCTGGATAATGAGGGACCATACAGGTTGAAGGAAATTTCAGAAATACTTTGATAATTGCTGTGAGCAACTGACTTTTATATTCTTAAAAAACAAAACAAATCAGGAATAGAGGTCTTGGTTGTTGTGTATTGGGAGGGTGAGGGGCTTCTGGCTGTACTGAAATGTGTTCTTGATACTACAAGACATAGAGACACATTGTACTTCCTGTAAGTTATTGGTGTCTTGGCCTTGTACCTGACACATCTCCTTCCAGCTGTGGTCTGTTCAGAGTGATAGATGGAGCTGCACATCAACCTCTGCTTTAGGCCACATGGTGTATCAAGTCCTTGAGAAGACAGATCCTGTGTGATCCTGTGTCTGGGCCAGGGGATTCTTCTGCAGCGGAATTGTTGGGATTGATTAATTGATGAATTGCTGATGGTAGAGATGTGGTACTTTATTTTTGTATTTTTAAATGGTGAAAATCCTGCAATGTTGGCATCACAGGGCGTCTCAGAAGACAGGATGATGCAATCAAACCTGCATATCCTGTCCATCATATCATTATGAATTAATAGAACTCTGAGGTACAATTGCATCCCTGTATTAAGATGTGTTTTTTCCTGTCTGCATTACAAGAGACTGGCTTAATCCACGAGAAGAGTAGATGTGTCAGGGTCTTTTCTGTAAGATGCAGGCGCATACTGGTTTGTGACTCTGTATTTCTGTTAGTCCTCTGTAGACAGAGTGGAGGGAAGTCAGATCTTGTAAGATGTGTGGCCTGCTGAGACAATATATCACATTGCTTTCAAGGCAATGTCAGTTATATTCAATTTTATTTGTATAGCGCCAATTCATAACAAAAGTTTCAAATAGAGGTTTAGACTGTACTCCTTATAAAATTAAAAGCACTTGACGGCAGCGGCAAGGAAAACTTCCTTTTAAGAAGCAGAAACCTCGGGCAGACCCCGCCTCTAGGTGGGTGGCCAGATGTTTTCCCCTTTGGCTGATTACTTCATTGTCCTTTGAAATCAAATACATGTACATAATGTGATACTTGTGGAATTGTTTAGTGCTTGATAATCTCTGACTGATCGAATCGAAATCGAATCAATCGAAACAAATCGAAACAAATTATAATGCAAGGAAAAAAGTGGGTGTATTGTACTATGTTTGCCTTGATATTTATCTTCAGCAGTTGTTAAGATCTCATACTTTTCTCTCTGTGCTGGCTGCCAGAAAGAGGTGGTTTTCTGGAGATGAAAGACTTGGAGCTTCTCCAAGTGGAGTAGCAGGAAGAGGAACTAGTTAAGCAAGTAAAGCCTAAACTACAAGATATCAGACTGAACATGAATTGTTTGCCATCCATTTGAGTTTGGCACATAAAGGCCCTCCATCAGACCAAACTAACACCTAGGACATTATAGAATGCAAATAGAAGATGCTTGCTTGTATTTAGCTACAATGATTATTCAATTCAACTCAATTCAATTAAATTCAATTTTATTTGTATAGCGCCAATTCATAACAGAAGTTTTCTCAGGACACTTTTCAAATAGAGCAGGTCTAGTCCAGTAGACCGAACTCCTTTTAACATTTACAGAGACCAAAAGTACCACCATGAGCAAGCACTTGGGCGACGGGGGCAAGGAAAAACTGGCCTTTTAACAGGCAGCAAACTAGGACAGACCCTTTGGGCTCTAGGTGGGTCATCTGCCGTTGACAGTGTTGGGGGGGGTTTGGGGGAGAGGAGATGAGACGAGACCGAGAGGAGAAGAGAGAGAGAGAAACAGAGAGAACAGACAGATGTATCAGCAACAACAGTAGCAACAACTACATTAATAGTAATGATCGATGACGATCATGAAAAAGACGATGACGATGACAGCAGCAACGATGGGGGACAGCGAGCAGCGACAACTGTAGCAATAATAATACTTAATATTAATAATTATTATTTATTATTATTTAATTAATTATCAATCAATGAAAACATCAAAAGTGCAGGGACAGTTTAAATTGGATGCGAAGGAAATTTCACTCTTTAAAAATTGCAGCAAAAACTTAGAGTGCTGAACATGGATCCAGTAGCAAGACTGTAGAGTTGTATAATTGACCTAAGGTGTAAGCCACACAAGAGGTCTAGGCACTGTATTAATAATACGGAGGTAATTATTGGGGATGGTGAAAAATAAATAAAACTCTGGGTTGTAAGTACACATGAACACATAACTAGTGTGACAGCTTCCTTACAGGACTGTGAAAGATAAAACTATTATAACGTCATATTCAAGTGCAAAACCTTATTATAAATACCCTCATGCTCCACTAGACCTTGTATATTGTCATATCTGCTCTTATCTGCCCTAAAAACAATCTCTGCTTGTCTTGATCCACTGGCAGTTGTATTAATCAGTACCATTGCTATCTCTGGGACAATGAAAAAACACTGACGAGCATGCTGTGCTCTTACAGCAAAGGAACAACATTCAATTTCAACCCCTCATATACACCCAAAAGCTGTAAAAAAAAAAAAAAAAAAAATCTTAGTGTGGCTAAGATCTTTTTAGATATTGCTGAACTATGGGTTTAAAAAGTTTTCTTAAGGTGCCCAGGTGGCTTACTGGACTGAGGTGAATATGCTGAATTTACAACAATGTGTCTGACCTGATGTACTTCGTAGTAAAGCTAAAAGGTTTCTAAAATATCTGGTTCACTGACGTTACCAAACAGTGACACTTAGTCCAAGGCCAGTTTGGTCTATGTTACTTGTTTATTCTCACAGTGTTGGTTGACACTATCTTTTATAGATAGATAATATCATTTTCAAGCTGTTCTGCTGCAAGACTGAAACCCAAAAGACAAACAATAAGCATAAAAACGCCCTATGAAAAGAGTTAAAGTGAATTTGGTCACTTGTGGCAAGAAAGAAAGAAAAGATGCTGTCTGGCAGATGACACAAGATTCAGATTTAGAAGATTAACGTGTACTGGACCATTCTGCAAACACTGGATTACATTTAATGATGTGTTTCCAATACCAACATTTCTTGGGGTATGTACAATATTTGCACATGGCACAACATTATGGTAGTTGCTATTTGCAGATATTAGCAATGTCCAAACTTAGGCAAATAGAACTTCTTGTCAACATAATATTGTGATCATGACAAATAAACTTTGACTACGGTTAGACAGCTAGGATATGGTTATGAACATTGCTGTCTTTGGCAATTATTACACAGCCAGAACTATCTTGTTGGTATTTGATGGGGCCAGACACGAAATCTCTGGCACCAAAGTTGAGCATGCTATACATCAATCTACAACCTCAACCATTTAAAAAAAGTATCTTACTTTTCTTAGGCTTTTTGTGATCTTAAAACTTTATATTCAGTGATGTGTGAGTGGTTTGTCCATGTGATGTTTTTAGCTGCCCTGGCCATTTCTTGTATTTTTTAATGCATGCAAAAATAAACTTTACTTACTCAATCACTCGCCATCACTTTTCATCTCATTACAGGTGGAAATTACAGATCACTTTGCCAATATGAGTTGTTTCACTTTGTTCAGATCAAAGATTTGTAATCAGTAAGAACATAGTTAGTATATACTTGAGGAAGTTCAGTCTATTGTTGATTCAAGCTGTTAGATTTGCTTTAGTAAAAATCATGGCTGGGACAAAGGTGCTTCCTGTCATCAGTAAGGTTAGCGCCAATGCAAAAAAAGATATGTTCAGTGGCACTGACAATTCAGAACACACGAAATCGGCTTAAGGATACAGCTTTAAAGATTGAATTCAACTCAAAGGGATAGCTTTAAACTGCATTATCAAGAAAGGATCTCTTTACCTGTAGTGTCTTATCAATAATTAAACAAGATGATTGACATCATTACCTGTCTCAAGTAAGTTTTTCATTTGCATACAGTAGACTGCTGTATTCTGTGAATACTGGCATCAGCCTGCAGGAAAAACATACTCATGAATCTGAATAGTTGTAATATGCTTCAGCAGCTGTAATGCAGCTTAACTTACACATGTATGTTAAACGGGTAAAACATTATAATGGTCTTTGTGATATGTACATTAGATGCAACTTATTTCTAACCTTTCATACCATCCAAAAAGAAAAAGAAAACAAACAGCAGTAAAATGAATAGGTAAGCTGTTTTTCACTTTTGTGAAAGACCAAATGATCTCAAGATCACCTCAGGCTATACCCCTCTCTCTCCCTCACACACAGTCATCTGTAGAAAACAGCAAAAAAAAAAAACTGAGTTATGACCCCATTAATGGGCCACACAGGCCAATGCACACACAAAAATAATCAAACAGATGCACACAGCAACACACCCATACACACACAAACACTGTTGGCTGGCACAGAGTGAAAATAATTCTTTTGTTTGTTTAATTATCACACCATCAAATTGCCACTACGGGGACCATTCATCTGTCACTGGCATTAAGTTATGGGGGTTTGTTTTTACGTAAGAATGTCTGTCTGTGTGAGTCTGGGTGTGTGTGTGTGTGTGTGTTTGTGTGTGTGCGTAAGTATTGAGTTATCATTTGGCCTGCCAGTGCTGCAAGCTGACGGATAAGAAAGCATTCCCCTATTTTCTTTGCTTTTAATCCACCGTCCAGATAGTGTTACTGCTGTTTTAGTGTGTAGAAACTATTTTATGGAGGATAACCTGGTTCTAACAAAATAAATTAATGAGAGTGTTTCCTAACTTGGTGACAACAGACACTCTTTACAAAAATGTATCATATCTGTCCTGTCTTCATGTAAAGATTAGTTGCAAGCAATGTTGAAAATCAACTCTCTGTCACCTCCAACTCTATCATCTCCTATTTCTGCTTTGTTTCAGTATCATACAGTGGAGGTGTTGTGACATATCTTTCAGTTTCTGTTATTAAATGGCCCTGATGAGCCACTTAGTATCTTGAACTCTGAGTCAATTCAACTTATGCCGGTGTCTGATATCAGAAACTGAAAGATACATTGATGGCAATTTTGAAATGCTAAATCATAACACAACATTTGTGATCACGGACAGAGTGGGAGTCAGCGCCAGGTCTATATTTGAGAAAGAGAAACAGGAACAGGAACAGGAACAAGTTCCAGGAAAAGACCAGGAACATCAGTGAATAGACTGCACTAGCAAGTTTATTCCTTCAAGCCACTTCATTATCTTGAACATGAGCACTGTAGTTTATGATGATGAGTCAATCCTACACCATCTTCTTGTAATACTAACTAAGGCACCAAATATGTATTAGTCTGCTGCTGAAAGTAGTTCCTGACATGTTACTATACTCGTGTTTGCTAGAAACTACAGTGCCGAGCTGTTTCAGGAAATAATTAATAATTTGCATATGTAAAGTAGATATGTACGTATCTTTTAACACTACACATTTCTGTAACATTTTTTTTAAAATGTTTTTCATGTGAGAGCCAATAGACAATAAATTCATAGATTCAGTAGTTTCAAATTTTTGGTTTTGAGATGACCATCTTTGAAAGATTTACACTTTTATGGGGAATGGATGGGTCTGGGTACAATAGACAAGCATGTCCTCAGCATCTGTAGAAATAAATGACTTTCAGTTTTTCTGTCACTGCAGCAATGCATTAATTATTCCAAAATTTCAGAATCAAATATATTTTATATATTTTAAACCAATATAGCAGAATGTGTGAGTATGAAGGGAGGCAGACACCCTCTCCACATTTAAGAGTAGGCTTAAGACGTTCCTCTTTGATAAAGCTTATAGTTAGGACTGGGTCAGGTGAGTCCTGAACCATCCCTTAGTTATGCTGCTATAGGCCTAGCCAAACGATAACAGGGTTAAGTCTTAAAACGCTACTAGAAAGGGGCCTCCGTGAAATGGCCAGAGGAGCCGTTCATTACTCCAACAGCGCTAATAGCAGAAAAAACCGTGCAATGAGCGGGAATAACCGCGTAGGGTTCCTCTGCAGCCCCCACCTCGGTTAGCCAGCCTGACAGGGAGAGGTCACCAGGCCCTCTGACTTGAGGCCAAGCATAATGAATAACTAACGTTCTTATGTGTTAAAGGGCGCCGGTATCTGGGGCACTCGGAGGAACCACCGGCGTACAACAGCATGAAGAAATAAAAGACCAGTAAGAAAATCACGAGAACAGATATAGAAACAAAAGACAAAACAAAATAAAAGGTGAGTTTTTATCTTGATTTGAATAGTATGAGCAGAGGTCCGATGGGTTCCTGACGATGCGGTGGGGAGTGAGCTCCAGAGTCGGGCTGCAGGAGCAGCTGAAAGCCCTGCCCTTCCATGGTGACAAGGGCGGGGGCGGGAGGACAGAGAGGTGCCGACAGAGGAGGCCA
>NW_023339740.1:26775982-26824636 GCF_004916995.1 Morone saxatilis | reverse complement strand
TTGCCAAATTGAGTGATATTCTGATAATTTGGAAGAGCGCCATTTCCTTTCCGATTTTCTAGCTTTTTGCTTTAATTGGCGGGTTTGGTGGTTGTACCACGGTGCTAGTTTACTGCACCTACTGTAAATACTGAGTATAATCAAGCATATTATGAAAAATAAATCATATTAATTATTTTATTGAAGTTTTTATATTTCTTTAGTTTTTGTTGGGTCTTTGTAAATTATTTTATATGGTCAAGACCTGCTCTATTTGAAAAGTGTCCTGAGATAACAAAATTTGTTTCATTTTGTATAGCACCAAATCATAACAGATGTTATCTTTTCAAACAGAGCAGATGGGTCCCAACATCGACCCCTGAGGCACACCACACCAAACAGAAGACAAAGAACTATTAGACAGGTTCTAATGCTGTGCCTCGGCCTGTTTAAAGGTCAAGTGTGTGTGAGCCAGGGTCTGTCAGCGGTTTCTGCCTCTTAAAAGAAAGTTTTTTTTAACTGATCAGTATCGGTTATACTGAGCTTTATTGATCCGATCATTTGTTTTATGTCAGCTGTCATATAGCTGTTTTTACTGACATAGAGATTCGACAGAACCACACTCATTACGCCACTGCAAGTGCAACAAAAGTCCTGAGTTTATTTTATATTTCACTGTGTAAAACAAATACACAAAGAAAAACAAACATAAAGGAACAACTTTGATGCAGATGTTTGTTTCTTAATCCAATGCAGAGCTATTTAATTGCCATGCATACACACTGGATTGACTTTAGAAATGTTAGCGCAAGGTGCACTGTGTGATCTTAAATATCGAAATGTAACAATTCTCAATAATTTAAGTCTGGATGGGACCTTTACTGCGGTCCGCCTATTAGTGACCTTGGTACTAGGGGATGGAGAGGTGGGATAGTGGGTTAACTTCCCCCTTCATATCACAGACTGGTTTTAATAATAAGTCCTTTGTGATGTTGGAATATACTTGGAGAACTTTTGTTTTGTTCTCTTTTACAGCTGTGAATATTATTGCTGCTCTCTCACTGAGGATTTGGAACCAGGACTAGGGGATCAGGGCCTACACCCATTACAAGCTGGACATAAAATTAATGTTTAACATTTGTCAACTGCAATGTGTGTCATAAGTCATGTCCTGACTTGGAACCTTTAGATTTTACTGAACCTTAAGAGTGGTGGCTGCTAGTCTTGACCCTGCCAAAAAAGGTCTCAGAGAAAAACAAAGTCGAGGTCTGTCTGAGGTTTCTGCCTCTTAAAGGAAGTTTTTCCTTGCCACTGTTGCCAAGGTCTTGCTCATGGTGGGAACTGTTGGGTCTCTGTAAATAGGAGTTCGGTCTAGAGAAGAAGAGATAACTTCTGTTATGAATTGGTGCTATACAAATAAAATTGAATGGAATTGAATTGAATTGAATTGAATTGAAGCAACTTAATCTCAGTTGCTCTCTATATTTGGTTCCAGAGGTTAGTCATTTTGAGGCCTGAAATAGCGTCCTCTAGCTCAGACTTCCTTTGCTTCTCATCACTTCCCCTCTATATGCGCAGTCGACAATCATCCGCTTCCTCCTAGGCCTACAATAAGCAGGCGGCAACATCAATTAGCCCCCTTTTAGCACAGAGGCCGTCAGGGACATTTAACAATGGCCAGTGCTGAGAGATTAGTGCTTTTCTGGCTTAGCTTTCTCAGCGGATCCTATTGGGGTGATACTAACTGGATGCTAAAAGGCAGCGAGCCCCAGATGGCTGATCATATGAGGGTGATGCAAGCCCTATTACAGTAATCCAAATTCTGAGACTATTGTGGTCAGACAGCAAAAGGCAGGCCATTAGAGAGAGAGTTTGGTGAAAAATAAAAACAGAGAAAAGTTGGGAGCAGGACAGAAAGAGAAGGGATGGGAAAGGGAAAGAATCAGAGGGAATGGAGAAAATGAAAAAAATAAAACTAGAGAGTAAATTAAAGAAATGTGATGTAATGAGAAAAGAAAAATGAATGAGGAGAGATATACTGAGAAAACGGGGTATCAGAGAAATAAAGAGGGATATATTGGTAAAAGGATGGGACAAGGCTTATTAGGCAAAGACAGAGACAAACCATACAGGACATAAAGAAAGAGGAGTGGACAGAAAGTAGAAAGAGAAGGTGTTGAGATGAGACCAGAAAAGGACAGATAATAAAAGGAGGAGATTAAAGAAACGAAGGACAACAAAGAGAAAAAAGGGGGCAGGAAAGCATGCAAGGTAAGAAGAGTGCCAAAAAAGGCTCATTACACAGAGTGAAAGATAATGATACGGGGAGAAAAGTATAAGGGTTATTTGGGAGAAAGGGATGAGAGAGGTAAAGAGTGAAAGAAGAGCAAACATATAGAAGATGTATACCGATCAGCCATAACATTCTGACCACTGACTGGTGAAGAGATTCAGTCAGTCGGTGGGATATATTAGGCAGCAAGTGAACATTTTGTCCTCAAAGTTGTTAGAAGCGGGAAAAGATGGGACAGCGATGAGGATTTGAGCGACTCTTGGACAAGGGCCAACATTGTGATGGCTAGACCGACTGGGTCAGACCATCTCCAAACCTGCAGCTCTTGTGGTGTGCAGTGGTCAGTACCTATCAAAAGTGGTCCAAGGAAGGAAAAGCGGGGGAACCGGAGACAGGGTGACCAGGTGATCATAATGTTATGGCTGATTGGTGTATGATGCAATATTAGATATTAACTTATCTCACTCCACATACTGTGTTTCATTGTTCTGGCACATTTACTAAGCAGTAGGTATGCTGCACTTTTCCTGGTGTAATGCATATCTTCATACTCCGCAGCTCCTGAAAATCATTTCCCCCCAGTTTGACAACAATGTGAGTCATCAAACACTTTACAACATGCAAATTGTGACATTGCAATTGTGTTTGCATAGTTAGTCCCGTAGATGTGTTTTATTTCATGTCCCGACATTAGACAGAGTAGACCATTCCAAGTTTGGGCCCATTTCCTCCAATTTTATCATAAGTAGCCCTAAGACAAAACTGGTGGTCAGCTTTTGAGTTGGTTGGTGGGTCCATACTGTCATATTGTTTTGGATGTTTGGAACATTCACCATTAAATATGTGAAAAGCATCCTTTAAAGGCTGTATGGCTCACTTGATTTTATGGAATTTTCTGCCTGACAGAGAAAATTAGGTAAACTGCTAAAGTGCAGAAATGGAAGCATATAAACAGAACACTACAAGGGAAACACCAAACCTCAGTGCCAGGGTCAAGGAGGCTAAAATGTGGGTGTGGAGGTAGGTGTGGCACATGAAAAGTACTGTAAGAGTGATGGTTGCAAAACATGATTTAGACCTAGTCATAGAGATAATAGATCAAACAAAATGCCCCACAAACCACTCTCTTATTGTACTAATGTGCTATGCAGTCCATCGCTATAGGTTTTAATTGGTACTTTTCCCCAGAAGATCTTCAACATTCCATCTTACCTTACATGACTGATCTTGATGTCTACTGAATAGATCTGGTAAGTGAACATGGTAGTTTATACTCTCCCATGACCAGCATAAGGGGTTGTCACTGATAAGGACCATGACTAAAGACAATGTTCAAGGGATAATAAGAGTTAGAAATGAAAAATAAGGGGCATCATTAACAACTAGTAAAACATTTCTTAATGTTATCCTAGGTATATTAGTAGGGAATGAGAGAGAGAGAGAGAGAGAGAGAGAGAGAGATGGAGGGAAAGCCGTCAGATCGATGAAGAAAAGACAGAATATGAATGCAGAAAGTAAGAGGGGCAAAGAGTCAATAATAAAGACTAATGAAGAAAGAGGTTGATTAAAGGCAAATAAATTACAGAAAGATTTACAGGAAAAGTAATTCAGAAGATTACAACATGAAATTTGTCGTGTGCCTACAAAAAACTGTATAAAAGTACCTCTGAGTTGCCCATTTAAACCTAAAGTATATCTCTGAATGAGTTTATATCAGAAAATGGCTTTTTCCTTCATTCAGGGAAAGCAAGGCTGCTCAACACTGTGTGACTAACAGTGAATGGGGGGATGGAGGGAAAGAAAAGAGAAATCGAGGGACTTTTCTTGTCAGGATGAAAATGTGTGTTTCACCGATTAGACGCAGACAGATGTGAACAATCAGTGAGACGAATCGGGGAAAATCTACCCTGAGAGCTATCTTTCTCTTACCACACACACATATTTTATCTCTCTCACTTGTTATCTAATTCCCACACAAAAGTGGACACGCTGTGAAACACACAAACCTAATCTTTATTTCTGTCCCTTGGCTTCTCATTTTTTCACACACAGTATCTTTTCAATTTCATTTTACTCAATTTAGACGATTAGCTGCTGTTTTCATCCACAGTAGTAGACTGAGGGTTCAGCATCTTGGCTGTTGGTGGACTAAATGTCTAGAAACTTTGTTCAAACCTTGCAGTTAGAGGAGGGTCACTAGAACTGTAAATGAAGTACGTAATAAAGCCTTTCCTAAAATAATACAACAAAAAGGCATTTCATTTATTTTGCAAGAAACAGAAAATAATTTAAAGGCTACAATAGTATGAACATATTGTCTCACAATTATGTTTTCATCTGTCTCTGGGATAAATGTACACAAAAAAGACAAATGAGAAAGCAAATTGAACAAGCTCATATGTTCTGCGGCTTCCTAATCAACCTCCTAGTTTTGCTTCACTTCACAAAAAAGGAGTTGAAGTGAATGCAAATACTCACTTGCCTTTCGAAGTGAATACAAATACTAATTTGCCTTTCAAAGACGAAGCCCTTATTCTCAGCAATCAGACAAAACACCAAACTATACATTTCAGCTATTTTGTGTGAGACAGGTAACAAGACACAGGAAGGATCTACTCTGAAATATATGCAGGAAAAGTAAGGATGCAACCACGCAGAAAAGGTAAAATCAACAAATATTATTATTATTATTATTATTATTATTACTTTTTTAAATGTCCAAGTCTTTTATAAGCACTGCAAATATTAAACTGTATTTGTATCAAATTAATCATGCAGAGGTAATATTAGGTAGCAGTGACAATAAATGTGTAAACGTATCTGTAATAACAGCTAGTTGGTTAGAGAAAGGCATCCATCCTGCTAAAGTATATTTGATATGCATTTTCATAACACTGTTGCCATTCATCTAGTCACCAAAACTGGACATCTATTGTGGTTCTGAGCAGTCCTGACCCGCAGGGAAACTAGCACAAACAGTAACGGTGTATCAGGTCCATATTTACTGCTACTGGACTGGTACATTTTAAACTGGAACAAAGACCTAAGACCTTTTGACCACATCTACAACACATGCTGAATCTTCTGCACAGCTGAGCCAGGTACCTGTATTTTATAAATAACCTGATAGGGATAAAAGGCTACGTGTCAGTGTCTTTCTTCAGTGTAGCCCATGTAGTCTTCACTATCAGCAATCTGTGTCATCAGACACAGTCCTAAAAAAAGATAAGCAACCAAAGATCGCAGTTCTTGTGGTCTCCATATGGCATTGGCCATATACAAGAGCTACAGCTTCCAGAACGACCTCTGCAACACCATGACACAGAGGCATAAACCCAGTTTTACTCCAGATCGCTCAATCATCTATGGTGTAAATGTGAGCTCAAAACCAAATTCTGGTACTGTTTAAAGTCCAATTACAGAACAACACAATATCTGAACATGTTTTGGCGTTTGAAGGGGAAAACATGGAGGGTTGAATATTTATATATATATATATATTTAAAAAATGAGACACTGAGGGGGAAAGTCATTTCTTTTTCCTTTTTTGGAGCCCAATGCCGTACATGATTTAAATCTCCATTAGCCAGTTCTCTGTTTCTTTGACATGAAATCTGAGAGAATCAAACGCCTGGGTCAGAGAACAAGAAATGGAGATGAAGGGCAGAGAGAAAAAAACAAAATAAGGATGGGGTGAGAAAAAGAGGCTTGAGAACAAATATAACATTAGGGGGGTAAAAAATGATAGGAGTTGACAGATTAAGAAAGTGAGAAAGACAGAGGGAAGGTAGAGTGAGTCAAAGATAACAGAGCTCAAAGAGAGATTCAGTGTTTCTCATCAGCTATTCCTTTGTCCTCATGGCTCATAAAGGATAGAGATTACATGACAGGTATTGATGACAGGCTGAGTGAAATCAAAAAAGGTGAAAAAACCAACACAAAGAAAGTAGTCGTGTGGACATGTTTTTTCTACTGTATGTAGTATATCTATTAAATCTTTATCTTGAGTGTCATATATTTAGCAAATTATATTATACAAAGCAAACATTTTATAGTTTAACATTTCCTTTTTTGAGTATATTTCACATGACAATTACAGTCATTTTGATGATAATTTTCATAAAAATTCAACTCAACACATTAGCAGATTAGATATATAGTGCATTTAAGGTTTTATTTTTTAAAGGTTTTTGTTGAGGTTTTCTCTTTAAATGTATGAGGGATGACACAACCAAACATCTCTGCCCTCTTCATTGTTTGTCATGTTGTTGATGTGGAAATTCAAGCATATTGGAAAATTGCACTGTGCAGACAGTATCCTAAAATGTATCAAAGATCAACTAACAACTGACAGCAGAATTGAAAATAGTGTTTTATTTCATGCAGCATAAAAGTGGAAGGTGTTAGCTAGTTAGGGACCTTGATCCGTTTGTAACATTTTCAAAGAAGACGAGTTTGACTGACAAGAGAAAATCACTGACGAGACAACTGAGCCAAATTTCTCTTGTCTTTTATCCTCCTCTGTTCTTTTATAACTGGTTTATTCTCTGTGTAATTCTGCCTGCTGTCTCTTTTAATCTATTTCTTTCTCGTTACTGCTTTTTCACCTTTTTCAAACCTATTATATCCCTCCTTCTTTTGAACTCTTTTTTATAGCGTCACCCTTTTCTATCTAACTTCTGCCTCCCATTTTAAGCAGCATTTTGCTTTCAAAATGAGTTTACATTTAGTAACAACAACAACAACAACAGACAGTATATGCAGTGTCAGTCTCAATAATAGAAACTATATTATTACTTTTGTCATCACTTATTGCACTATTCACATTGCATGTTTATTCTATAGGATTTTTTTCCCTGTGAATAATAAAATAAAACACACTTTTCTAAATACTGCAGAGGGGATTTTAAATACTTTAAAAATGTATCCTTGGATATATGCTAGCAATGTGTTTTGTTCAAATTCAAATGTCACTAGGAAAATGCAGTACATGAGTTGGAGCACCAACTTCCTGCTCTTCCATTGATCAGAGTGGCTATGTCATCGGTTACTCATTAGCTAGCCTAACTTCATTATGAACACAACAAAGCATGGCTGAGTAGAAATTAAATGAAAGTGTATCATCATGAATTCTAAGAATATTAAGTGAACAGAAATCGATTCAGGTGGTCACAGTCACTTGTACTGTAGCACCTAACATGCTCTCAGTTGTTTGTTGGGGTGGAGGGGTGCACTTTCAATTTTCAAGGACATTAATTAGCTCTTGTTCCTTTGACATTTTCTAATTACGGTAAGCTGCTTTGGACAAAAGCAGCTGCTAAATGAATGTCATAAAAAGTAATTTTAATAGATGAAGTAACTTTTGAGAAATGTTTCCATTTGGAGGGATGTGTATAACATGGAAATCAATTTTAAAGCCTGCCTGCAATCTCTAGCAGTAAATGACAGTTGTGTAATGAGCTATATTTTCCCCAAAAACATGGAACATACTGAGCATACTGATGGACAGCAGCAAAGTGGAATATGCTTGCAGGAGTGCTTTGAGAACTTTATCTGGACATTTTGATGTGTTTTGGCATAAAATTAAGCAATAATTGGTAATGATGATGTGCCACGATATTGTTACTGCTGTAAACTTTTTACAGTCATCTTTTAAGTCTGCAGTGAGTGAGAGAAATACAGTAATGGTATGTCTTGCCACAACATGTGACAGCCTGTGCTTGTAATCAAAAAAATCAATAAATTATGTTTGACACTTTCTTCTGCAGATTAATTTCCTGCTGTTTTGCAGGGTTTTAAAAGGAATAAGACACACAGAGAGCGAGAGAGTGAGAAAAGACAGGGAGAAATTAGTAAGCATGTATAGTAGCATGTATAGTTTTCCACCTCACTGCTTTCTCATTAAGCACACATTCTACACTTGCAATAAGCCCTCAGGGTACAAACACACACTAATGCACAGATACACATTGAGATTCAGACAGAGGCATGCACACACACTAAAATGACCCACACAGACAATAACTCCCTGTGATCTTTTGTCATTTTCTATATCATCTGTTAATAAAAGAGTGAGAGGCCTATAGTCAGACAGCCAGTGAAGGAGAACAGCAAGAAAGAAAGAGAAAAAAAGCGAGATGGAAAGTAGAGGAAAAGGAGAGAGATCTATTCCTGTGTCGTCTCGGCGGGAGCGCCCCAAAGTAGAAACTCATTAACTACTGCCTCTCCGAGAGCGATATTACAATTGGCGTGACTAAAAAGGCAAACAATTTAAATTGTTAATGCCCAGCAATCAGCCAGAGGGGGGAGAGGGGAGGGAGAGTGAACACACAGTGAGAGAGGAGGAAGGAGGGGGAGACACATGTGGTTGGTATAATACTATTCAGAGAGGAAACAAGGGATCAAGAGTGAAGACCGCTATCCTAATGTCAGTTTATCTACTCTGCTCTACTGTTAGCAGAACGGTAAAGATTTTAAATATATATTAAGACCAAGTACAATAAAACACAGCACTGACACTCATCAAGTAATGTTATTATTCATGCATATTTATGTGCAGATTTGGTAAACTGACACTCTAAATGTTCCAGTTAAATATGACAATGAACGGGGGTAGAACAGTGACTGATGGAAGGATGGATGAAGGGAATGTTAAATGGATGGACGAACTAACTGAAAAACACTCCAACACAACAAAAAGTAATTTGCTTGAGATATAATGGATTAAGAAGAAACACACTGATTGCAATGTTAAAGGTTCCATACTGGCAACATACGAAGAGCTGACAAAACACTAATGTGGGAACATAAACCATAAACGGTACAAACAAAAGCATATTCAGCATTTGGCTTCAGTAATACAAATGTCTGCCCCTTACTGCAACTACACATACAAACACAGTATCAGGCGTCCACACAAATTCACATGGAAAATAATGTGAATAAAACATTACGTACTTATTGCTAAGTGCAGCATTGTTGGTACCCTGCTGTGACTAGACACAGGAGTATGAAAAGCAGAAAGCACACACAGTGAGATACGACACACATTGGACTAAAAAGCACTCATACACAGACATCCAAGCACATACACACATCTTTGGACAAAGACACAAACACCTGTGTCACATTAGAACCTACAACACGAGGCTCACACACGCTGAAATATTAAAATGTTTGTACTAACAGGTACATAAACATTATTTTAGCTCTCTTTGTAATGATTGTAAGTTGCCAGCCTCTGCTATCATTTTAGACCAATAGTTTAAGAATATTATGTTCTATAAATATGTAAACAGTGAATACATCAAAAGAACTGCGCCTCTATTTTTATACACAAAAAAAAATTTTTTCTAACATTCTTATCATAACACTGAAAATATGGATTTTTTAATCTTGTCTTGTTAATGGTGGGTATAGTAAAATGTGGCTGAAAAAGTGTGAGGGTTTAAGTCTAATATCACTGCATCATATCTTTAAACTTACTACATTTTTGCTTTAATATGTAATTCTTGTTTGGCTTGCCAAAAACATCATTGAATGATGATGCTAATTGGGTTTGACTTTTGAAGGCTAAGTCAAAATTGTTCAAAACTGGATCAGGAGGTCCTGACTATGGCAATGGCTGTAAATCAGATGATGTGGCCAGTCTAGCTCCTCCAAACTTATCTGTTTTTGTTTTAATTCATTTTTGGCTTTATTGCTGAAACACATATTACCAGAAAGAGCCTACATTCATCAGAAAAGGAATCGTAGGGTGTGAATGTTATATTTATGTTGTTTATGTTGTTTGTATATCTGGAGTTTGTAACAAAAATAATTTCCCCCTGGGATTATTAAAGTATGTGAGAAAAATAATTATCACGTGCTAACAGAAAACGCCATCAGTGTTCCTGAAAGGCAGTGCTGGACACTATCGGCAGAATGCCGTCCACCTGATGGAGATCCCGCTACTGGAGTTATGTCAGTGGCCAAGTGCTGTCACACTTTGTTTTCTAGATTAAACTCCATCCAAGGCATGTTTCTCTGATGTTGCAGCATTGTCAGTATCGAGAGCTAGACATCCTTATTAATTTAACTTTTTTTTGTTTCACTGTCAGAACTAACAGGAAATCATGAATAAAATTGACTTGATTTGAAATGTAGCTTGGTTGGAAGACACCTCTCCACCCAATTTAAGCCAAGTTCAACATAACCTTCCAATTTCCCTGGAGCTAAATGTTAAAGGCCAAAGTACATGCATAGGGTGTAAATTTCCAATCAGCATGTTGATACTATTTGCATTTTCCACATTTGTACCAGATAATCTAAATTCTGGAGCAATTCCTGCTTTTCTTGGGCTTTGGCTCCGTATGTTGGCATGAAACCACATATTTTAGGCATATTTGAGACCACACTGAAAAATTATCGTAGAACGTTCACTTTTATACTAATGAAAAACTTCCAGTTAGCAGGTGCAGAATCTGCCACCATATAATACCTGGGCTTACGGCACAAACCAGCAATTACATGCTTTATTTCTGAAGGACGTACTTCAACAGAACACACAAAAAAATAGTTTATTACCAAAGTCCACAAAGGGATCCTTCAATTACACTGCAATACCTGACTCACTCCCGGTTCCTCTCTCCTCAGAAGCAATTGATATAGCCAGAAAATACTGATTTTACAGGCTTTATTCCAGAGCTTTGTATTAAAACTCCCCTGAAAGAACCGCATATGCTGTGTTCAAAGCTCACAGAGACAATCACAGAGCGAAAGAAGGTCATGTCGACCGGAGGACAGAAAATACTCTCCTTTTTCACACTGGAGAGGGGGAATAAATCGTAGGTTTTTTATACTCTATGGAATTGAAATCTGAAGCTGGAGTGGAGGAAGGAAAAGGCAGACTGAGTGTATTTAGCAGTGATTCTGACCTTTTCTCAGCTCTCAAATACGAAGCTTTAAAAAGCCTTCAAAACAGACAAGGAAAACAAATCGCCCTTACTTAAATGGATCTGGTGCTGTACCCAAAACAAAACTGTGGTGGGTAATATTTTTTCCTTCTTCCATAACAATTTAACATGGTAGTAAATAAATATATCAATCATAATATTGTTTGCATGTGCTCTCTTTCCCACCCATAATGACCCAACGCAGTCACAGGAGAAGAGACTCAGAGTTTCTGTAATCATTACATTTCTGCCAGATTCTTTCATCGCTCCTCTAAAATCATGACCCCCTTTACACACCCCAAGGCCCTGACTTAGCCGCTGATATGAAGGGAGCCAAAAACAGATACAGATGAAGAGATGGAGAGATAGACAGATGTTACTAAGACTCTATTTGATCTAAGACATTCAAAGGGAAGTCTTGGAGGACAGCGCTGCAAAGTGTGAAGTGAGAGAGGGAGAGTGCAGAAAAGGCAGCATGAGGAGCTACAAATGTTGAGGCAGACGGTGTGTGTCTGTGTGTGTGTGCTTCTTTGGCATGAGATTGACTATCAGAAACAAACAGAGAGGGAGGGTGCTTGTGTGCTTGGCTGGATGCAACTGAAGATGAGATGGAAAATTTTGGAGGAAGAGGTTGAGGACAACAAGCACCAACATAAAAAGGGAGACTAATATCCTTTCAGGCAATGAACCCTACAGAGATTTAAAAACAAGAATAAAAATGGGCAATTTGATGAATCTGTAGGTGATGAGGGTGCAACTTCATAGCTAAGAACACCCCTAAATATTAGTTAAGTGGGAAGGATTATACTAGTTTGTCTCTGGATTCTTTCTCTTTTCTCTACTCTACACAAATGAAAAAAATAATGTAGGCTAAGGCAACTGTGGACTATTTGAAGGCGATGGTGGTCAGAGGTATAAATGCTCAGAAATGTTTTAGGCTGAAAAGTTTGTATTTTTTAATTATAAAAACTGTCTTGGCAGTGCTAGTGTTAACCTGTGTTGAGACAGTATGTCAGTCTGAGCAATGAGGAGTGAAGTTGCTGTACACATTGGTATCAGATGAACCAATAAATGCAAACTAAAATCATTAGAAACAACAGACAGTCCACATCAAATTACATGTCAGTCTGCTCATTAGATTAGAAATTTTGCCTTTAACATGGCATATTATTGGGACTCGTTCTCACTGGATTATAAATCACTACAGAAAAGTTGAAGGAATTAACAAACAGAAGTTTTTTTGATGTGGTCATACTTTAATTTTACTGAAATTCTTGGATCCTTTTTTCATTAGCTGCTTTCATTGGTGATAATTGATACAAATTGTGAGTTGGTAGGGCATTGACACTGCTCAGCTTCTAAAGGAGGCATGACAGAAAACGTTTGAGAACCGTTGCATTATTCCTTGTGAAAACTTGCACTGCAAAATTTGAATAAAGCCCTAAAACAGTGATCACTCATGATGATAAAAAGTCAAATGAACAAAATTAAAGTTTCTCAAGCCAATACTGGAGCTGCACAACCACTTAAAGTTCTAATATTTGAAATACCGTTCACAGGGCAACTCCAGAAATTTAGTATTGTACCACTATCTGCGCACTTGCAAGAGACAGATCTTAAAAGGTAAAATAAATGCAGCAAAGGCTGAGATATACTGTGTTTAGTCCCTTGTATTGCTGTCACAGACAAAATAATGGCTCCTCTATATAATGCAACTTTCAGCATCTTTCATCAGATCTTCCCTGACTAGTCTATACCCATGTCTTTCAAACTTCTTGACCTCCCCAGTTTGCAATGCAGGGTCTCTGTTATAGAGCTAGAATCTCTAAACCCAAGCTGACTTGACAAAGCTCCCTCTAGAGCCACAGAATACTTTATACAACTGTTTTCATGGTGTGGCTGTGTGGTACTTACCACAAACTGATGTGTAAAATCAGTGGAGTGTTCCCTTATAACTGAAAATGTTGGAAGCTCACATCAACCTCACACACACAAATGGTTACACAGCCAGTCACCTTGATAAAACATTTTGTTTTCTTCTTAAAAAAAAAGCTAACATGTCTCTTACTGTACATGCAAATATAATTCAGAGGAGTTCACCACATTTCAGCCTTTAGTCAAATGCAAAAAACCTTAAGCAATAACTTATGATGAAATCATTTACAGTTGAAAACATCAATGTTCAGTGTATTTAATTTAGAATGCCACACTCTTAATCTAAATATTTTTTGTTATTTTCTGTTTTTGCATATTCATACACAGATACACCAACAAACCAGTAGATTATTCAGTAGACATATAATATGAGGGATAAGAATAATGCACAAACAATATAGACAGATATGTACATATGCATCACCAAAAGCAAGATGAGAGCTTTAAGACAGGTATTGGGGGGAGGGGTGAGGACGGGATCCAATCATTGCTGGATTGATTTTCCACAAACCAAGAGAAACAATTACAAGCTTGAGAGCAGCCCGGGGAGTCTGGTGTTAAAAGACGTTAAGAGACACAGGGATGTGCTATCGATCCAGGCTCATTCCCACACATTGGTA
The DNA here is from genome assembly GCF_004916995.1 of Morone saxatilis. Lineage (NCBI taxonomy): Eukaryota > Metazoa > Chordata > Actinopteri > Moronidae > Morone > Morone saxatilis. The sequence goes on along the minus strand of NW_023339740.1, from coordinate 26,810,876 downwards.
AACACTTTGCATTAAAAGGTGCTAAATTGCTCTTGCCCACGGCGGAGTGATGCCTTGTGGGTAAGTAATAATAGACACAACAATGTTGAGTGACTGACTGGTGGAATGCACCACTGATAGGACAATCACAAATCTAAACTCAGCGCTTTGGCATCAGGCTGAAGTAGGGAATGAAAAATGGATGAAGGGATGAATAGTAAGAAGATATAAAATTTTTAAACAGGCCAAGCATGGTAAGGAGCATTTAATAGTGTTTTACTTGCTCTAGGCTTTGTCTGAGTGACAGGATTGCAGTCCTCATCAGTCCGTGTCAGTTGGTGACTAGTGTCCAAGGCCATGCTGTATTTTCACGTGTTTCCATTCTGTAATTATTTTGTGAATTTAATTTTAATAATGGTGTTGTATAACTAATCTTGATTAGGCTTTATGTACTGTAATCTGTGTGAAGTTAAAAACAAACTGCTTCAGAAGAATTTTTTTCAATTCATAATTCTATAAAACCCTGCATTACGTGTTTGTAGAAACAGGTTTGCAACATTTACTGTCAACATTTTTAACAGTCCTTCTCCTAACAATATATTTCAAAAACTCTGAGTTGTAAGAGTGACTATACACTTAATTTGTCTTCAGTTTAGTAAATTTTCTAGGGTTATTCATGGTTCCCAGATCTATTGCCACAGTCAAACTAAATCTAATTGGCAGATTGCCATGATTTCTGTTGACCACATGCATGTTCAAATGAATAAAACCTTTTTTTATGACACCATGGCAATCAGAGCTTAAGCCTTCAGTCTTGGATAAACCTCTAGCATGCTCAGTTAAGTTACAAATAATTACCATTTTGCCAATAAATTGGTAAATATGCTACTTCTGGCTAAACTTCGGAGCTGTGAGGAGGCGATACCGCACCAATACTGTGTTTAGCTTTGCGGCGAGTATTTGTAACATACTGATTTATGGTGAATAATTGGATTATTGACACTGTTTGACACATTTGCTTTGCCATGACTCTTGGACTCTATTGAAATCAACTGTACAGAGTCACCTTTTACGTCTACGGGCGGTGAGTATGTCATAACTCAAAAGATGGAGTGTCCATGCAGTATACCATGTATGTGGTTCTGCCTTTTCATTTTTCTCAAACAATTTTTTAATAAATCTGTTTGTGCTGGTGCCCCAACATTTGGGGTGAAGATATTTAGTACAGTTAAGATACTATGGTAATAGTTTCCAAAAACTGTGGAAAGATCAAATAGGTTATGTGGAAATAAAAGACAACTCATAATCAGGTGCTTGGACTGGACATGATGCTACTTGGATCTGATTGAAATGATTGCTTTTGTCTTTACTGTCTATTTTGTTTTCTTTCCTCTATTTCTCCCTCTTCTCTTTCTGTCACTCTATTCCCCAACTTATACTATCACCTTCATTTGTCTTTCTGTATTTGTTGTTGCTTCTCTGTATGTGGTAAATGGTGTGTGTGTGTGTGTAAGTCTGCCCACTTTAAATCTCCAATGACAGTCTGTATTATTGAGACTCCCCGTCATTAAAAGAGAGATAGAAAGAGGCAGAGAGCTGTCGAAAGAGAAAGGCGAGACAAACATGACACAGCAGTCGCAAAGGGAGAAAAAGGGAAACATGAATACAGATAGTGAAAAAAGAGCAATAAGCAGGAAACTGTGGTTACAAGGTCTAAGTAACCTCTGTTCTATCCTTTTCTCCACTTCCATGCTTTCATTTCCTGTCCTCTGTCCTACACCATATTGCTATCCTTGTTTCTTCTGCATGGCATCTTTCCCATCACTCCTTCAATTTCTCTTTACCTTTTCTTCCCACTCATCCCCAAAAAATCAAAAAAATCAAAATGTGAAGCCGTGAGGCAATTTTGGAGTAGTGTCTGCAGCCAGCATTTCAAGTCATGTGACGACCACTGGTCCCAAAAAAACGTTATTACCAATTTCTCATCAAACACTCCATATAGCCATATCAGTTCATTATTTTTTTCTCTATTCGTGTGTGCAAGGAGCTTGCAGGAAGTTACCCAACACACCCAGAGAAGGACTCTGGTGTGTGTGCTTTATTGACTTTAAGGAGATTTTTGAGGAGGCTTGAAAAACCTTTTCAGGAGACACCTGGTGAGCAGTTTTAATTGGAATGAATGAGGCGCCATCTTGGTATAATGTATCTAGTTTTGCTGAAACATCCATGCTCATATCCCACCAGTTGGGTTCCAAAAGTGAATTCCATTTTGGATCCTGTTTCCAGTTGGCAAATTAACCAGATTCACCTAGCTCCGACTAAATAACTTTTTATCTCCATCTCTTTTTTATTAGCAATTTAGAAAAAAAATGGTGACATTTGCAGGTGTATTTTCAGCCATCGCAAGGTGTTTATTTGAGTGATTGAAATGACAAAATTCACCAGCAGCAGATTATGTCAGCTTTAGCTAATTGAATTAATTCCGGAAGTAATTTGACAAGAGGCCATGAATAGCAGTCTCCTGGGTTCTTTATACTACATCACCTCACAGAAGTTATGTGAAAGATTTCCATATGCAATGCGTGCAGTTTGAAAGTCTAAAGTCATGTTATCCATATGGGTCATCCAAGTTATCTCTAGAGGGATGATGTAATGGATCACGTTAACTTAGTTTCAAGAGTTAGAAAAACACTTATATCCATGTTTCAAGCTTATCAACTTTTAGTTCTGAATTAGGACCTCCAGACGTTTGGGGCAAAAGGTTCCAGACGAGTGTGGCTTGAAAGTAAATAGGCTAGAGTTGTTACTTTTGCGTGTCAGTTGGTTTTCATCAACTTGCCAATAATAGCTGTAGTATTTCTAACTTCTCAGCCAACAAGTTAATTGTAACATTTGAGAGCTTATTCACTTTTCATTCTCTCACCCATTTTTACACATCTTCTAACTCTCTTCTTTTCTCTAATTCCAGGCACTGCTGTCTCTCTTTCTTCCTCTTGTGTTATTGCCTCTCATATTTGTACCTCAGTCCCTCTCTTTTACTCTTCTTCTCCTCATCTTTCCTCCACTCTTATTGTCATATTTCCTTTTCCCCTTTTCTTTGCATGTTCTCTCTCTAAAATGTTCTAACCTTCTTTCCACATCCTCTTTTTTCCCTTCTCCTCTCATATCCCCTGGTACCTCCACTGTCCCCGACCACCATCTAGACCAATCAGAGGCTGTGAATTTGCATAGCAGTCCTGGCTCAGCCAATGAGGGGAGGCTGTGACTTTGACTTCCCAGAGCTGCTTGTTACAACAGGTATAGGTTCAAGGTTATGACACACACACACACACACACACACACACACACGCCTGAAGCAGGAGGTGCAGCATGCTCTGGCTTCATGCCGAAATAAAAGAACAAATTAGATTTGAGAGAGGAGGGAAGGAGAGAGACAATGAGAGGGTATCCCGTGGAGGTGGAGGACTTGTGTGTGTGCATGTGTGTGTGTCTAAAGTCTCTAAGTCCTAGGAGACCTAAGGTTAGCCAAAATAAAGCGGGGTTTGCCAAGAATATACTATAGACTTTGGTGACACAATGTGTGCAAAAAATCACATACATGATTTGAAAAATAAAAATCATTACCACTTAACCCTCACACTGAACTGAATATGCAAAATCATTAGTGTCATGAAGCAGCAGGTTTTTGCTCTGGGACTCAGTGTACATGGGCCCATCAACCATTCATTAACAAGACTAACACTACATACTTAATACTGAACAGAAGGGAGTCAAAAACTGCCATATTATCATAACAGATGAAGAGTGATGCAATGGCTTAGCTTAATTAAACACACTACACAGTAACTATGACATGAATTTGCTTTACGCTGGTTAATGTGAGGACTCCACGTCAACCTGAACTGACGTGATGTCAGCAGTAATATCACCCATTTAATATTTACAACCTACAGGTTTCTGAACATTTTTCATTTGAGAAAGAAACCAAGTTAAATAATAAGAATATGTAGCCAGTCAAGGCATTTTTTAACTGATTGGTATCGGCTATATTGAGCTCTATTGACCCAATCCGATCTTCTGTCAGCTGTCACACAGCTGTTTTTACTCACAAAGCTTTCATGCATGGTGCAGCCATCATCAACTTTCTCCGCTCCCTCTCCACTCTGAGCTCTGTGTCAATGTAAGACACAGTAGTTTAACTGTAGGTGGGGTTGCCTGTGCTCAGAGCAGAGATAGCGGTAGAGACACTCAACACGCCACTCGGAGTGCAACAAAATCCCTGCGAACAAAAAGCCAATAAGAGTAATGAATTAATGTAATCCAAGCAAAAGATGTACAGATGATGGAAATAAACTCTCAGTAGAATACAGACAGTTCATTCAGGTAACTCAGGTAAAAGCTGCACCGAAGCACCAGACTAAATTACTTTGACTCTTTTTGGATACCAGGCATATAAGATGGTGTGATCTCCATTAATTACACATCCAATAATATAGAAATTACCTAAATTATAGAAACCAAAACAGATCTACAATCAGAATGACGCCATTCCAATTGTTCTTATGACATTATATGCCATGGCATCATCAGTCCTTCAGAAGTTAGCAGAGTACTTTCAGTTATGTTGTACTTCTTTTGTCTTGCAGTAAGCTGCCTCTTTGACTTTTCAGTTAATAAATCTCTCATACAAAAACATTGCACATTTAGTAATGTATTGGTGTTGGTGGAGAAAACATCTCTTTATGAATGACTTTTGCTTAAACTTGTGACTTAAGGAAGAAGACTTTGCTATTTGATTTATTCTTCTACTCTTTGCTTTTCTGAGTTGTTAAATATAAACATATTAACCACTCAGTGACCGAAGATGTTTTAAGGCAATTTTAAAGCCTTTTATATTATCTCTGGATTGACTTTCTTGTTGTTTGTCTTGCTTAATAGCCGTTATAAATCTTTCTCTTTAGTCTGAATTCTACTCAAGTCACATTTCACTGTCAGAGGGAGTCTTTCCCTGTGTTTTTCAGTGACATGTGTTAAAATAACTGAACAAAGAAATAACTTTTCCACACCATTCAAACCATTTTTATCATTTCATTTGATACATTTATTCCACCCCAATGTTTTGCTCTTAATGACACAAAAAAGGTTTTCAAAAGTCTCAATTAATTCTCTCCCTCCTATTTTCCCCAGTCAACTTTTCCATTAAAGAAATAAGCATGACATGACTGTGAATGGGGAAAGCATTAACAATATAATTTATTCCTAAAGTCACTATTTATGTTGAATGTCTGATTGCTGATCCAGAAGCTTTCCCATTGCATTTTAAATACATTATGCAAATGACACAAGCTCATCAATGACTGTTTTAGTTGAAGAAAAATTGACTGACCATCTGGAGAATGAGTTTGTGTAAATGTAGCTACATGTTTGCCTCTTTTAGATGGATTGGGTATACATTTGAATTGTGTGAATGTGTGCTTTGAAACTGTGTCACAGACTTCCAGACTCATTAGACTCATTATTTAGTGTTTACCATTTAACAAAACTAGCGACTCTGTGCCACTATGGCGCTTTGAGCTAAATGCTTATGGAAACAAACTGACAATTTCAATGTGTACATGCTGATTTTTAGCAGGTAATGTTTGTCATATTTACCACCTTAGTTTAGGGTGTCAGCATGCTACAATTTGCTAACTGGCACTAAACACAAAGCATATCTGAGGCTGGTGGAATGTCATTAGTTATGCACCAATAGAGTGCTGCAGTGATGATGTGTTTTAGCAGGTCAACCCAGAAGTTATGGTGCGTCCCATTTACCCCAGAAGTCCGAAGACTGTGTTCCAGTACCTGTCAAAAGACCAAGCTCTAGCCAGGGTATCAATTAGCCATAAATTAAGCTGATACACTGCACTGTATTTTTCTCATACAGACAGATGCGTTCCAGTTGCAATTTCCGACTGCGAATGCAGAAATTCCAACCTTCCAGTTTAAATGGAATGCACCATTGGTATTGCCCTGGATTTTAGAATTTAGACAGCAGAAAATAAGCTTTGTGGCAAACAAAAGTTTATGATACTTCCGTTCCAACACCACGGTTGCATGACTCTGCATCACCACCACAGTGCTTTAGGTGTTTAGTGTGATCATGTTCCATGTCCCTGACAACCTCTACTCTTATTTAGCCTCCAAAGACACATAAAAGCTTACAAATTCACAAGCAGGGTATTTATTGATGTATTTTATGTCGTAGAACAAAACGTGAAAATCTTAACCACAGACCTTATCTGACATCTGACCAAAAACCCATTCAATAAACACATTGATTCGAGATTAGGAAACCTGAAGTGCAAAAATGCTAACTCAGTCCCAGGTTTCCTGTAGCACTCCATATATGTAAGGTTAAGGTAATTCATCATGTAGGGGAATGACAATTGATCCATCAGTTCCTGAGATATTTCAGCCTATAACAACGGTGGACTGGCTGACTATCGCCACAGGCAGGTTGCTTCTGTGGCTAAAAAAGGAAAATGCTGATGTCACAATGACAGTGCTGTTTCTTTTGCTCATGCTCATAGTGGAAATGTCATCAATGCACAGAGGAAATGGATCGAACTGTATGGATGGGAAGGTTTCACAAAAAATGAGAAATCTTGCATGTAAGTGTTTACATCGGCTTTGTGTGTCTTTTTGCATCCTACAGTTGCTGGTAGAGCATTTTTTCTCAATCACACAGGTAATATCATATTCCCATATTTTCTATTACCCCTTTGTTTTGTTCTCCATCAGTAGATTTTATAGATTTTATAGATAGAAAAAAAGTCCTCTGTTCTGGACGTTGCTTTGTGGCTTTATAAAACACACACATAAAATCACACTCGGGAGTGCACATACACACACACTCACCAAGACTTTCTTCTACACCACAGTTTACAGAGGGTGTAGAGGCAGAATACACACACACACACACACACACACACACGCAAACATACCTCACATGGTGTAGCATTGACACTACCAGTTGTAATAACTCCCTCCTCACACATCAAAGACTGACATAACCCCAGGATGGCAGAACAGAAGATTGTGTTTTTCTGTGTATGTGTGTTTAAAGGCCACAACAGCCACAGAATGTGTGTGTTTTTCCCCACATTCATGGTTGCATGCCTGCAGATAAATGAGACATGTCCCAGAGGTTCAAAACCAAGTACAATCGTGTGTTTGCGTGTGTGTGTTTGCAAACTCTTAGAGACAAGGAGGAATACTTTGTTCCATAATAACTTTGACTCCAAACCTCTCTGTCTTACTTTCAAAGGATCAAAGGATGTCTGCTGTGCCTTCCCTGCTGAGCTCTCACTAATTTAGACGGCAGCTTATAGATCACTGTACACAAAGGAGAGAGGGTTACACATATACAGAGCGATCACTCTCAGAGAGTTAAACACACACAGATATCATTGTACATAAAGCACAGGTCACAACAAATACGTAGCCTAGAAAAAAAAGTTTTTCTGCCATTGGTGTCTGAGTCTGTGTCCACTCTTGATTTCCTTTGTGTTCAACGGAAAGATGCAGCACTCTTTTCACTGCCATTCCATAGTGTCTATCTCAGTCCGGTCATGCCTGTGTACCAACTATTAATGCAATATTATTTTTTCCGCCACAACTTGGCTTTTCGATCATGGAGGACCACACATACTCCTCGGTAGTGAACAAACATTTGAAAGGAAGTGGAAACAATCTCATACATCACCCCAAAAAGAAGAAAGTAATTGAAAACTAGTCGTTGAAAAGTTGGGTAATAACAGTAGAATATATATTATAAATTAGATTGTTATACTTTATACCAAAGGGAACCAAAAAGGTAAACATGTCCAGCATTTTCTGCATGGACAGCTCACTCCCTGTTAACGTCTCAGAGTAATTACATTTAACTCCCCGTGGCATACGCCACTGAAGTTTTTCAGTATCAAAAACGTATCAACAAACACGGAAAATTGGTTAGACAGGATGGTAAACGTTAGGTGCCACAGTACATTTTTCCTCACGTCATCCCATCGAACATATTGATTAAAACTGCACTATTGTCACCAGCTGAATCTCATAAATCCTGATGCATCGTCTTGCCTTCTGATGAGTTTAGTTTTGAGGGTTTCAGCTGTCACCTTTGTCATTAAAAATTTGGCATCTGCTGTGTTAGGTAGTGCCTCTGCATTTTTACTTTGAAGTTAGAGGTTATATTTCAGTGTACTAACTTCCACTCTAAAACACTGCAGGAAACTCATGCAACAAAGCTAAACAACCGTGCTAGCAACAAATGGAAGCTGTGTTTGAAACGTCCTGAAGCATACAGAGTTTGTGACATTTGTGTTGGCCAAGGAATTCATTTTAGCTGTTGTAAATAAATGCTGACTACAGCTGCCATCCTTTGCAAAGTAGCATTTTATAAACATTTTAGAGCCATTAAGAGGTGTTTGATACTCACATCAAAGGTTATTGGCCGAGTATTAATTTAGAATTTGATCCATTGCTTACCAAGAAAGTACCCATGGCAGTCTCCAAATGTCAACTGTAATTAACTGATGAGGGATTTTGAACAAATTTGTGATGTCTCAGTTAATGGGGGTGGGACGCAACTCTGAATCGTATACCCAATTAGTAACTTAGTCTGATAAATCCTCTGTATAAAGAGTTGTTTAGAGTACTTTTTAAGTTCACTTGGCTGAAGCTGTGAACATCTGTTTGCATGACAGAAGGGCTGTTTCATAGCCACTTCAAATATCAATCAGTTACCATTACGGCAGCCAGCCTCCCATATTTACCAGATTGCTCTGCAGTTATTCAAACTGACACAGTCCATATGAGTGACTGATTGAGGGTGTCCTTCATATTTTTTACCTTGTCGCTTTGTGATGAGAAAAACTCGAAACCCTGCTGTCTCATTACCCGAGACTGTAATCAATCTGAGAGAGGAGAAAACAGTATAAGCTGTCTGAGAAAAAAAAAAATCAAAGAATCAATGGGATGGAAACAAGTTTTAAAACCTTTTTTTGTTTTGTTTTTAGTAGTAGCTTTTCCATCCAGGAAAAGTTGACTAAATACAGATGCACATGTTCATCTCCCTGAATGAGTGCATCTGTCTTCTATACTGTATTTATGAAATTTTGGGGCAAGGTGGGGGATCCCATTTCCCCTTACAGAATGAAAGCAACACATTTAATTAAGTATCTTAAAATAGACACAGACTACAAACATATAAACTTACGGTGTGCAGCCAACAGTTCCAACACATGGTTACAAGCCTGTATTAGTCCAATGTGTTTTGCTCAGACATATTAATGAAAATAAACCATGGCCTCCTGCCAAAATATTTGTAATTTGTATTCTGAGGTTTGCTTGTATTCCAAGTCAGATTCAGCAAATCTTCTAGTTACTCTTTTCAACTTGATGACTGCCATCACAAGAGTAGGCGCCTGTTTGCCAATTTTGATCACTAGCAAGATTAAACACCTCAACAACGCAAGTTTCATTAACAAAAACGTCACACAAGAATATAAAGAAGAACTTCAACCATTGCTGATTTTGGCCTATTTCCTGCTAATGTATTCCTCTATTTAATGCTTAATAATTTCTCATGTAAACATTACAGAACCATAATAAGGCACTACCATTAAATGTCTAAGCATAAACAACTTAAGTTAACTAATTCTAATTGTAACTATTTCTATTACTGTACACACTAATTTACCAGAATTCCAAATTTCACACTGATAAAAAACGTAATGTTTTACAGTGCAATTAAAAATAAGTGTACATCATTCAACTTTAACACCAAATTCCAAAATTTGTAGCATATGCCTTTGTTTCTTTAGGTAACTTTATAAGTAGTTAGAAATATTTTCATGACTTCCCTGGTTGAAATGTAGCTCTTTGTCCTCTGGCAGGAGAGCAGGTCGTGCCACTCCATAAATCAGAGATGATCTGGTATTGTGCACAGGGGGACTGCAAAAGACGTTACAAGATTGTTCAGTGTTTCTTCTTTAGGGCAAGGCAGAGAACTCACTACTTCCTGCATGTTTTTGCCTTGTCCCAGCAGTCTGAGGAGTTCACATCAGTTACAGACACAGGAAAACAAATTTAGTCACATTTGCAGTCAAGGGGATGGATGACAGAATACCTGACATCTCAGGTCATGCTACACTACACTGTGCAACAGAGGACATAATTTAATAATGTGGACCGACAAGTGAACTGGTGAGCGAGGTTATGATACTACTACTTATTTAATCAACATACTGTGTAGGCAGATAAGATAAGATGAGAGATAAGATAGCCTTTCTTGATCCCACACTGGGGAAATTCACTTGCTATAGCGAAAAATACAAGATATAATGAAAATAGAAAAAATAAGAAAGAATAAGACTTGTATGTACACTGTATAAGGGTATAGACAGGGCTACGATTATGCAGTAAAGGGTCTAATATTAATAATGTGCGTGTAGTAAATTATATATATGTATGTATGTGAAACCTACAGTACTAATAGTGCAGAAAGTGTATTGAATAGTGCAAAAAAGTGACTGCAATTAGTGTTGACAGATGTTACAGAGACAAACAGTGCTAGATTATGTGGTTGCTGAGTTAAGGAGTCTGACAGCTGTTAGAATTAAGGACCCGCGTTGGTGCTCCTTCTTGCACTGAGGGTGCAGCAGTCTGTTGCTGAAGGAGCTGCACCAAGGAGCCGAAGGAGAAGGGAAGTAAAGAAGTGGATTATGGGGCAGAAGTGCTTTTAAAAGGTGTAGACCTGAAAACTTTTATCACTTAAGTATCGCTTAACAAATTCATATCAGGACTTGGGTGGTAATATGTTAACTCCATTAAGGTATGAGGCATTACCAATCTGAAGCTGTGGATGGCTATCAAATCATAACAAAAAATACAAATATTTACTCTGTTATCATATGAATATGAATATTTTACTGTTTAGAAGTTTAGTTCAATAAAAGAGATAACACCAGGGTCGCTTATAGTTTTCTTTGTCCTCAGACTGTGTTGAGTTTTTCTGACTGACTGACTGACTCTCCTTGGAGCAAAGCTTTTCTGGGTTACAGAGACAGTGAGGGATTATGTTTCCCTGGTGCCAAGACGTTAAAATCCCCGTTGTTATTAATAAACCCCTGAAACCCACGGGACACCCCCAGCCCCCCTCCTGCCTGTTCTCCTATAATTGACTCATTAATTGACTCATTTAAATCTGTCTAATTATTTAATCAATTAAATTCAATTTAGCTGATTGCACACTTCCCATTTAGAATCAAGTGCATGGTCTTGAGAGGCGGTGGAGGTGAAGAAAGAGAGCAAAAGAACTGTCGAATAAATGTGTTTCGTGGTAATAACCGCTAATGCGCGGGCTAATTACTGAAGTAAATTGATCATTTTGTCTTAATTGATTTAAGCTTGTTAAAAGGGCACGGCGCCAGTTTCGTTAGTGCGCCGTGAGCACTTTATCTGGATGACAGTAATTGGAGGTGAATGGTCTCGTTTCTGGTCTTTCTCTGCCCTAACTAGGCCTGCAACCCATCAATCATAACTAATGGACGAGTACTGTAAACCTGTAATTGAAAGAAATCTAGAAAGAGACCTGGCTCAGTCGTTACTGCTGCACAGCCTGCAAGAGCTGACTATGGTCAATTTAAACCTTCGCTAAACATTTTCTCTTGAGAATACACCCACTTTCTCAGCGTAACCTATGAAATGGTTCCTGATAGTATGTTTTCACACAGTTACCTCTTGTTGTTTTGTCTTGCCACAATGCTGTTTTGGTAAGGTAGAATGACAAAAGGGAGCAGGCAGTGAGGAGAAACAGCACAATCAGCACTTCAGGACAGGTCTGCTGAAAGTCCTGCTCCCTCTGCTCCACAGCTCACCCACCTGCTTGATTCTCTCCTCAATCTGAGGATGGAGAGATGCAGGTATAAAATCTGCGGTGGAACAACAGACTTTGGGATGCTACACAATCATTCTGACTTGTTTGGTTTAAAAAAAAAATTTTTTTCCTATGTAGCATATTTAGATTAGTACCAGAATGATTTTCCAATCCCAGTAATTGTAGATAGTCCTCAAACCTCACTGTCAGAAGAAAATATGAAGACTGTTCTCAGTGAGGTCTTGTTTTATTGTTTCAATTGTTCAAAGAAGCCAGGACATTATTCTGGAAAGACATGTAACTGTTGAGTTTTTCGTTGCTTTGAACACCAAAGAAAAAGTTCGATTTAACCCCAGAGTAGCAGCAGAGAACTCAGCTACCTGCATGGCTAGATACCACTATGTGTGACCAACCCTTTAATATAAAATTGTTGTTTAGTGGAGGGGATATTTTACTAAACTGGAACCACATTCTAAATGAAACCATTTCCTAAAATAATAAAAGACATCAACCATGTTAGCTTGCAGTGTGTGCACACATGTTGCAAACTCTCCTTGTATGAAACACCAACTGACAGATACCAGAACCGTTTATACGAGTAGTTCCGAGGTGAAACTCAATGAAGCGAGTATCAACTTATCCTCCAGTGAAAAGCCCTGACTGGGCCCTGCAGGGGAAACCGGAGGTTTTGTTCCACATTCACTTGGAAATTCAAGGCAGCAGCTCTTGTAGAAAGCTATTTTAGAGAGCACTTAGGATTAGATTGCCCCTATGGTGGCAGTCAACCTATTTCCTCACAAAGAGGACTGGGGAGAAAGTACTGTTTTCAAAAGTTTCAGGGAACCTTTTTCTGTGACTATAGCATCTGGTCCAGATTCTCTGTCAGATTGCCATCCTTCCATTTAGCTTTACCATTTATTTCCAGAAATGGATCTTTGGGGGGAAAGAATGTGAGATATAGAGAAAGAGAAGAGAGAGAGTGGAGAATTGCAGGTTTTCAGAGTGAAGATGATGACACTGCGAAAGACCCAAGTCAACCGTGTGTGTGTGTGTGTGCGTATGCGTTTGTATCTTCCTGCCCATCCAGCCATGGAATGTCAGATACAGAAGAAGATATGGCTCTGCAGGGGATGGCTGCTTCCTGGAGTGTGTGTTTGTGTGTGTGCATGGTGTAGGATATTGCACTGCAGGGGACAATCCTAAACTTCAGTATCTATCATTAAATCCTCCTTGAGTCTCTACACACACAAACACACACATTCACACACACACACACACACACACTCCTTTTAAACTTTCATAGTCTATGGTGAAGGGTGGAAAACTTTTGCCCTGAAATGAAAAACTTTTCTTGGAGGTGTTTTTTTCTTGTTTCTTTTCTTTCTTTCTTTCTTTTGTAGAACTCAACCATTTCTCTAGATTCTGCTAATTTCTAAGGAGAAGATTCATTACACATTAATGAAAATAAGATCATTAAAAAAAATGGAACTGGGACATAGTACAGGTTTTAGTATGTAGTGTACCACATAAGTACCACAAAATAACTAAATTGACTTGACTTTCGCCAAAATATTCAACAGAAAAGTTGACTTAACATGAATCACTGTGTGGCAGTAGAAATAGCTTTTGAATGAATTTGTTGTCATTATGATCTTTATAGTAGGACCTACAATATTAATAAAGAAAGAAACAAAATGGGTTATTATACACAAACATATCTTTAGTAATACACAGCATTAAAACTGCAAGTTAATATATGTCATACATATGTCTATGAGCATAATTAATGTAGCTCAGTTCCAGAGAAATCAGTCACTTTTCAAGATCTCTTTACATGATTACAATATGAAATGAAGCAAGTTGCTGTTGTGTGTTATTTATATATGTTAATACTGAGACACACTTCAACATGTGCAAGTACTCAAACCATTGTTTCCTCTGCAGGTCCCAAAGGGTTTGTTCGTTTATTAAATATTAATAGAGCTAAAGAAATGCACTCATTTGAATAGTGACTGGATGTTTATCATTTACTGTGTGCAGTGGAAAAACAGTAATCCTGTTAAATCAACATCGGCTATTTTTTAGAAAATGTAATTTCCTTGGCCTCATTCTCACACACGCACACACACACCTATACCTACAGACACACACACACACACACTTAAAGTCTCATGGGAGCAACTCAAAACAGGTATAGGACTTCAATCATCCAACATGACGGGTTCCACAAGGAAACACACCCTCCAAATCCCTGCAGGACTGAGCCTGCGGCTATACAACCCAGAGGCTCCGGCTGATTTTGATTCAACTCCTCTTTATTTAAATCCTAAGAGACTCTCACCTGCATCTCTGCAGCTAACAAGAAAGGCCTCGTCTACACTACAAAAGATTTCACTGCAAAGAGCCCGGGGAAGAACCGAGGTGAATAAACCAATATACAGTATGCTGTGGATTATTTTCCTTTATTTATCAACAGAGTGATGTGAAGTCCTCAGAGAGTCAACCTGCACACTCCAGCGAGCAGCTCACATTCTTGCTCAAGGGCAGTCGTTGAGGGGAGATGGAGGACACCAGGGTTCATGGTGTCACACCTATGGTTTATTTTCTTTAGAGAGAATGGTCATAAGAAAAGTTTACTGTTGCATTTTGCTTCATACAGTAACATATTTACTGTATAGTGTTTGGTTTATCTATATCTAAAGTTTACTTAACTTTATTTCAGCTTCTGCTCTACTTCTGTGGTCTTAATACCCCATTTACATGTGGTATTAGCATGCAGTCTGTATCTAGATACCTTATTTGGACAATGACAACTGTTTAAAAGGCCTTTCCATTAACACCTGGTATTAATAAGCATTTAAATTATCTCCATTCTGCCCACACTGTAATCAGATATGCAAAGCATGCAGGCGAAGCTGGCAGACTTGTCAACAAACATGGGTCAACTGAGCTTTCTGCCAGGCTTGCCTGTGATAAGTAAGTAGAGGCAGAGTTGGGTGACCTTCAACTTGTTGGGCAGATTTTATATCTAAAAATGTGGCCAAACTGGACAGATGTCATTTTGGCTGTGATCTGATTACAGACCCTCTCCATTTAAGTACAATAACTAATGCAATTGCAATGGATTTTACATCAGGTTACCTTTGAATTAACATATTTTATAGAAAACAACTTAGGCCAACTAATATGTAAATCACAGTTTAGTATCAGCAGTCAGAAATGGCACAAGGCACAAACACAGTCTCTTTCTTAAAGGGGAAGTAAACCAACATTAGTGCTATCCTACCAACAAGTGTTGTAACGTGGGTCACTGGAAAAAGTGGTAATGAATCAGAATGTGTCAGAACAACCAGCAAGGTGACTGAACATCGGTTAATTTACTTCAACAAAGTCTAACGTCACACAAGTCATGTTGTTCAAAACACGGAAAAGCAAATGCTTGAAGACTTTTCAATACGATGGATTACTTACAAATTAACTCACTAAAAAACTTGCAACCCTCCCTTCATGCTTTACCTCCTTTCCCTCATCTGAACACGCCGTGTGTATTGTTAATAGTTTTTATTATTCTTTCAAACAAATATAAAATAGAAATGTGTGGAATGCAGCCACAGTGTAGCCCCTGCTTGTTAGAGTTCTACCTGTCTATCACCCTCTACCCAGACTGATCAAAGAACAAAACCCACATTCAATATTCATAACAAGGTTTAAAAAAGACTGAGAGCCCTGCTGAGAGGGAGAGAATATTAAGCTGGGAGAAGAAAGGAAGAGTAAGGCATAAGAGAGAAAATAACATACTGTATATTTAGAGGAACAAAAGAGACAAGTTAAAAAGGATGGGGAATAGAGAGATAAAGAGGGATACCACAGGACCAAGAAGGAAAGACAGAGGAGAAAAAGAGGAACAGAGGTAAAGACGGGAGGAGGAATAAAAGGTGAGGTTGCAAAAGTAGTGTAGAGAGAGGTTGAGAGAGAATGAGATGGAGTGGAGGAAGAGAGAATGTGACATTGACATAGAGAGAGTAATGCATTCTATACCTGCTGGAGTAGTGAGAGTATCGAATGCCCTGAGGGAGGAGAATACACGCACACACATACTTATATATTAAATAAGAGACACACACACATGCACACGCAACATACGTGTTTCGATGGTGGAGGAAACCAGAGAACCCACACAAATACGGAGAGAGCATGCCAACTCCACACAGAAAGGCCCTGCCCCCACCCGCATTCAAACCCAAGACCTTCTTGCTGTGAGGCGACAGTGCAAACGCTCTCTATACTAACTCTTCACTATGCGATCATTAACTTGTATTCGTGTTCATTTTGTCAGACAACTTCATTATCATAAGCTAGGGATTGGTGTCTCAGCAGGGGAGCTACTGCTAAGCTGGCTAACAGGTAGCACTTATGGGCCACAGTCACATTGTCATTGTATACACGTTGCGTTGTCAGACAGCAAACAGAAGAAAAAATGTGAATTTTTCTAGCTGTTACATTTGCTCAGTAAAAACTAGCCCTAGATTTGTAAGGTTAATAACTCCACTGCTAAAAGCTTTGTTTGATTTGTTCTGTGAACGATTCAGTTCAGTCTGAAGATTCAGTGTTAAGGATTTGTTTGTAATATACTGAACACCTCTAATAACGGTGGGTAAACGAGCAGAGAATCAACAGAATAACCAGACTGAGGTTTTGGTACAGACATAGACTGTGTCATTGTTTGCTAAATGAAAGAAAAGTAAGAAGAAGCGATTTAGCCATTTTTCTGTGATATCAGATATTTAGTAAACTGATATGAAATTGTATGGATGCAGGTCTTTTTCACCCATAAACAACATTTTTAGATTAAGCGGCTTTATCGTGGATGTTTTAGATACGAAGAGACAGAAACACATATTGGATAATCACACTCATCCGTACAATTGATAGACACATAATCCATAACCCTAACACACAACCTTCTCTACACACACACACACACACCATAACGGCTCCACTGGGGCTTACAGGTAGCCCCTGCCGAAAAGTTCACATTTAGTTCAGGTGATGTATCAGAGTAATTACACACACACACAAATACACACACACAGCTCATGTGATGCATCAGAATGATTGGATGTACCACTGGGCCCAGAGCGTTTCTTTCTTTCTCACCCCCATCTCTCTCTAACACACACACACACCAAATTCACATGAAGCATCAGAGTAATTACTTCAAGCTCAGCTGGGTGTCACCAACAAATAACTCACAAATACACAAACAGAGTTTTGGTGAAGTTAAAGTTATTATATCTTTGCTGTGCTCACACGGTTCTCTATCTCTCTCTTACACACATACACACACGCACACAGATATTCAGTTCAAATATGGACGTAATTACTCCTTGCTTTGCTCTCATTGGTCACAGGTGTTGCCTCCAAATGAGTGTAAATGAAAGCCATTAATCGTTGCTGGAGGCGAAGCTGAGAGAGAGTGATTAGCAACAACACAGTGGGCACTCTGCAGCAGAAAAATGACTGCAGGTAGGAGATGGATGGATGGATGGATGGATGAAAGAATAGATGGATGGATTGAGGGAGGAAGCAAAGGTTGCATGCATAAATTTTAACTTACGCAAGCAATTGGAGAGATAGAAATTGCTGTAGACTGATGGAAGTATTGAAGGCTGGACAGCCCTTTATGACACAATAAACAAGGTTAGATGTCTTACTCTGTTGTAGTAAGCACTGGTGGATATGCAGTAAGATGTGGTCTAGAATTTAGGTAGGGAGAATATAACTTGGCCAAGGTCAGATTAGGTCACTCATGACATTTACTTTTTATGTTTTACATACTATAAAGAAATTGTAATTTGAAGCTGGAACTATTAATATATTGTATATGCTTGGCCAAGCGTATATAATACAATATTCATATACAAGAAATCCAAAGTAAATAACTGAAGGATGTTTTTCGTTCTTACAGTGCAAAATGCAACTATTCAACTATGGGCAGAATCAATAATGTCAGATCCTCTTTCTCTCTCGCTCTCTCTTTGTTGGTCAAATTTCTGACCCAAGGTTTTCAAACATAGGAGGGAGGGGGGTAGTGCAGAAGACTTGAGGGCAAAGATCGTGCGTTAGGTGAAAGGGACAGGTGCATGCCTGCGTTACAGAAACAGCGGGAAGTTACTTGTTGTAGTTTGATGATGATTTGGCCCTATCAGCAACACAGTTAGCAGTTGCAGAGGCAGCAGCTGTTACCCACAGCTCATGGAGGATATTAAAATGCTTTAAAACCATTAAGACCTGATAGCCACACTTAGCATCTACAATTATACACAGACATAGTACATAGTGCTCATATTGTGTTGTAGCCAACTCATTGCTTCCAGTGTGGTGGGAGGCTGTTGGGGGGAACTGTTGTCTCCCTTTTGTCTGAGGAGGTCCCACAGTGTCAGACTTTGAAAACCACTGATTTAGGGGAATTGTTTACCTTGAAGAGATGTCTGAAGCAGACATACTTAAGAATACAATGACATAGCAGAATGCAGGAATTCTGAATATAAAGTAGTGCTATGTGTTTTGTATATTTTTATCTCATTGTTTCAGTCGCATCTTGTGGCTTCCTCCTTTCTTCTGTTGCTACTGTTGCTCTTTGTTCTTTTCCCTTTTCTTTGGTTGTTGCTTTGATAGCCACAAGTACTTGAACAGGATACAACAGACCCACAGCAAATATTATACCAGCCAACAACTGCCAGCATCACTGGAAACCATCATTTTGACCAAATACAAATAATTCAGAATATACCCCATGCATTGTCAATTTAATATTACCACATTTTGAAGATTAAGCATCTTTTATACAGAATTGGATGGATTGATGTTTAACTGAGTGAGAAGATGGGGTGCCCTGGTAGTTCCCTGGGTATGTGTCAAGACAGTCCTCTCCGCAGCAGCCCAGGTTTGAGTCCAGCCCAGGGCCCTTTGTGGCATGTCATCCCCCCTCTCTCCCCTGCCTTTTCTTCTCTCTTTCAACTGTCCCCTCTAATAAAGCCAAATGCCAAAAAAAAGCGAATAAATTAATTTAAAAGAAAGAAAGAAAAATGAGTGGGAATATGGATAAATTATTTCTCTGCAGAGCAAGGAGCAACTTAGAATTTTAGTAAAAGGCATGACCAGGAATAATGAGAGAGAGGAGGGTGGTGGATGGATGAATTAGTCTGGGTCTAGGAGAGGATGATTAGCAACAACATCAAGTAATGAGCAACAGATAAATGACAAGCAGCATACTTGTAAACACTGGAAGGAGGGAGGGGCAGATAGAAGGTGGAAAGACAACAGAAAGCAGAAAGAGCATGGGCAGAGATGGAAAAACAACATTACAGGGACAGAGCTAAAGATAGATTGAGGTAAAGATAAATTGAGGGGAAGATACAGGGTTTCATTAGAGAGAGAAATGGGTAGTAATAAAACTGTGTAGACTGATGGATGAATTGATAGTTTTGTGTGTGTGCGTGAGTAAAAAGTACTGAATGAACTGATGATGGATCCTTGTCTTTCATTAGTGGGTAACAGAAGTTAATACTATGAATTTATGGTTTACATATATAATCAATCAGCCAGCTAACTGTATCGATTTGCAGCATGGGCTACTCAAATTACACTGATGCAGCAATGCAGGTTAAATTAACATCCCCTTAAACTTGAACAGTACATTTTCAGTACACCAATCCCTGCTTAAACGTTAGAAATTAGTTTATACTATGGCCAAATTCATGTTTCTCTTTGGCTGGCACATGTGAGGGTGAGTCAGAGAGAGTGAGCATTAGGTGATGTGAAGCTTAACTTTAAAGATGATTAATGACATGATGTAGTGTGGAATGCAGTAGTTCAAAGTGGTTGTACTGTTTAAAGCACCAGTGTGTAGTACCATCTAGCGGTGTAGTTTCAGATTGCAACCAAGGGAATATTACTCGCCTTCCAAGCATGTAAGAGAAACTACTGTGACCAGCAAACTTATGAAAAACATGAAAGACCCTATCTAGAGCCAGTGTTTGGTTTGTTCGTTCTGGGCTGGGCATGTAGAAACATGGCAGTTCAACATGGCGGACTCCGTAAAAGAGTACCTACTCCCTGCGTAGATAAAAATGGCTAATTCTAAGGTAACAAAAATAAAAACAATTCTTATTTTCAGGTGATTATACACTACAAAACATACCTATGAATATTATATTCCATTTCTGCTAATAGTTCCTCCTAAATGTTACACACTGGACCTTTAAGTGAAGAAATGTCTACATACTGTTGCCATGAAACCTGATTATAAAGAGTTACATGGAGGTTCCCAATTCCAAAAATTAAGCATTTTAAATAAACTATGGCCCTGATCTGTGCCTCCAACTGGCTTTTTCTCCAAAGCAAAGGTACCTGAGACTCGGGGTATTGTAGTATTTAGAGCCAATCACAAGGATAATACTCTCAAGGTTGCACATTCCATAAATGTACTGGATTCTGCCGACTCATTAGGCAATTTCCCTTACTTTACTGACTTTACAGATGTATCTAATGGTTGTCAGAAGTGAAAGAAACTAAACTGCTGCAAATGGTCTTCCAGTTGATGTGCCCTGCATCTCTAAAGTATGACTTGTGTAGGATGTAATGACAGGAGATAGGAGGTTTTCACCTGGCATTAGAAGGTTGGAAGACAGTCAGTAGGACACTGGCACCGTGCGCTGTTCTCCCTGCTGTGTCAGTGTCACACGTCCACTCTACTTAACAACCTCCTCCATCACTGAGCAACCATCACCAAGGTGACACTGTGAAGCTGTCGCTGCCATACCCTTGGAGACAGTCACTATGGCAACTTACTGCTGTGCAGACTATGCCAACAAGGCGAGGTACAGGGACAGGATGAGTGGAGGGTATAAGCTCAAGATCAACATAAAGTTTGGGTTTTTCAGTCAGATTAAAAATGTAAAAAACAGCAGTGAAAAAAAAGAAAGAATCAAACAAATATCTGAAATTAAGCAAACATTTGAGCTTGTCTTTAAAAAAAAAGAAGAAAGGAGAACATTAAGAGAAGAAAGAAAAACACTGTCAGAAATCAAATATTTACATTTGATTTTCTGGCCGAGGTATTACGCCACTGTCATCGGGGCCAAATTCTACAAAGATGTGAGTTGTTGCAGAGGCTTTAACTCTGCTTGTGTCAACAACAGATACCTCTACAGGGTTTAAATCTTTCCTTTGCCTGTGTGTATGAGTGTGTTTAAGAGAGTGTGACTGATTGAGTAATAGAGGGGACAGATGGTATTTGCCAGTCTATCCGTCAACAGTAACAGACCAGAACAGTCTTAATGTTGTACTGTTGAAGCTACACAAGATCAGCAGTGATATGCCAGCATTGCTGACCTTAATGAACTACTTTTAATTTCAGAAAGTTTCAGGTGAGACAACCAAGCTCCATAGAAGTCAAGACAGCAACAACTCCCTTAGAATCTCAAGTTAAAGAGCTATATTGAACTATCACCTCTGGTATAACTTGACAGGATGGGCTAAAGCTAACAGGTTAGCATGCTAACTTCAGTAGATATCTCTGCAACACAATACATAACATTATTTCTTCATATTCTGTTGATGATTTTAGGTAATGTTTTTAGTAGTATCTATAAATATCTTAAAACAGAACTGCCTAAAACCTCAAAATAAGATATTTCTTTCTGTTTCGTCAAACAGAATATTCTCTGTTTGCTACTCCATCATATTTTTCTTCTGTTTAGAAAGCTGCAGTAGAGCGATGGCAGGACATGAGGGAGAGAGAGATGGGAAACAAAGGTCCCCAGCTAGTTTATGGTCAATGTGTTAACCCCAAAGCCTGTAGTTTAATACCTTCAAACAACAACCAAGATGTGAAAAGCAAGAAAACCTTTTCATACAAGCTAACTTCTTAAGATGAGGCTTTAAATGTCTTTAAATCTTTAAATGTGGTCTTATTTTCAGCAGCAGACCATCAAAATCAATTCAAACATCTATTGCAAGTGACAGCCCTTAAACAGGGCCAACCCTGGAGGAAGAGAGATGAAGAAATCAACACACAGCTCTTACTTTCACTCATCTGCATGGATTTTCAAATATAAAACAACATATATCATTATGCAAATGTTATAAGAGGGAGGACCAATATTAGAAACACATGTCAGTGTAATGCCAGGCAACAGCACCTCAAACTACATCCTCTAAAATCACGATACAGTTGAAACAACACCTCCTCTTAAACAATATCAACAAAAACTCAAATGTTTAACCATCATGAATGGAGGAATTATCACAAGGCTGTTTGATAAGAGTGCATTAGTTTAGCTATCAAACATTAAAAGTTAACTGCAGTATTGGCACAGGTTGTCTTGCTGTCCATTGGCTGTCTCAGAGGACCAGAAAGCAGTCAGTTTATGAAGAAGACGCCAACTTAACCACTTCCTCCAGGCCATAGTCAAACTCTACAGTATATTCAGCTTCCTCCAGGCCATGCCAACAACCCCTTTCTTACCTTGTTTTAACCTGTTCGCCACTGCACACATCTTTCAACTTCTTTCTCAGGCGTTTCTCCAGGGGTGGAAGACCTTTCTACCAGGTAGACAATGAGGAATGTGTAAGCTTGGACCACTTTAAACTAAAAGAACAAGATGGGTGGAGGCTGATCCATACACTTTCATCTTCTTCTTCTCTGATTTGACGGCAGAGTGCAAAACAACGTGTATATGTATTCACTGCCCCCTACTGTTCCGGAGAGTGTAATGTCAGGGTTTTACATAGTTGAGGTTACATAAAAGTAAAGTAACACGCAAACAAAAAGCAAGAACTGTGTCTTACAATCTAATCCTGTATCTTCTCTTCCCTAAATTTCCTTCCTAGATCCATTTCCATCCTAGTGTTGTCATATATCATGTCACGTATATGATGCTCCATTAACATGCTCATCATTTTCAGGAACATTACAAACATCCATTTAACTGAAATGCACTTTGTCATTAACCACACTTCATCAACTCAACAGCAACATCTGGTTTTTATATGACAAGTGACTGATACAATCAATCAGAAGTTAGGAAAACAATATTAAGGTAAATGTAAGGAGAAACCACAGAGGTACATCATCTGATATTTCATATACACTATTTAAACTTGCTAATATGTAAATAACTCTCTAATTTTATGTTTAGTGAATCAACTCAATCACATGCCTTAACGTAGCTCCCTTTCTATATTTTAAATTTGCAAGCTTCACAAAAATCTGAGCCTTTCCTTCCCTCCTATCTTCTTATAAAAACAAATTGCCTCTTTCTGCAAATTATATTTTATTTGCTGTTTAACATGAACAATCAGTCACTGTGATCAGAGGACTGCAGCTCTGATGTGTGCACACACTATTTGCTTGTAATGTTTAAGCTTATTCAGAGTCACTCTGGATAGTGTAAAAAAATGGTCTTCCCTCAGGCTACATTATGCATGCCAGTCAGTCTATCAATCACCACCCTGCCAGCACACCAGTCACATTCAAAACACTCTAAACTGTGGAATAAAGATGAGGGGTTGGTTGCATTCATAGTGTATCGACAGCTACACTTAGAGAGACAGATGGACTTGACACAAGGATAAAAAGTTTTGTGATTTTTTTTCTCCTTTTTTGTCAGTGGGTAAATAGGCCAAGAAAAACAATGTTTGATGTTTGCCCTGTCGGTATGGCTTGTGCTTGATAAGCATGCAGGCGAAGCAGGAGGCACTCGGCTGTAATCCTCCAATGGGATTGGGGAAAACAAAGTAGACCAGGAAGGGCTCACGCTGTGTCGGTGATGAGTGGTAATCATGAGAGGATGGCGGGCGCTTTTATTAGGGTAGAGCACGTCAGGAATGAAAGCACTTCTAAAGCATTCAAGCACGCACACACAATACACAGTGATATGGAGAGACACCATGTCTCTCAGCAGTATGAATGTAAACTGCTGATGACACAAACATCCTGTGGCATTCTGAGGCAAGTATGCATAAGTATGTTGTCACAAGCTGCCATAAGTCAATATTACCAACAATACAGTTCTCACTGGTAGGGTTCAGCAAAAAAAATTTGGTTAGGTTTGGGAAAAGATTGTAAGATACATTACATAATATGTACATACGTTACATACGTAACTTGGGTGCATTACCTAAGTTAACTAACTATGTAACTTGAATAAGCCAATGCTGACTTTTGGTTTCTTTTTGACCAATCCATCCACCCCAACTTCCTCCATACGTAGATTTTTACTTTTTACTATGTCTCTTGAATTTGATGGCACATTACGTCCGATGGGCACATCTAAAAATGACGCTAGAGGGGTACCTAGAGTGTCATAGTTTGAAGTGTAGGGTGGTTGACTAAGCGACTATATTTAATAACCTGGGAGTGACAGCGGACTGGACAATAACGATAAAGTTTAAGGATTGGGGTTCTGCAAAAAAAAAATGTCAGTTTTATTCCAATATAACAAAATGCCTTTTAAAAATATCTTCAAACTGCAGGTAACTATTATTCCAAAACAGCTTCTTTCATGCTTTTGTGTCCCATGCTGCACTCATTAGCTTCATCCATGGCAAATTGGTCACCGGATGAGTATACAGTATATGAGATATAAGTTACAGCTCGGAATGCCTGAGTTGGTGCCTAGATTCATATTACATCATGTTACTCACAGCAGTGCACATCACTTCAAAGTGACTGAAAGTGAAGCACAGTCTCGACGTCCAGGTTAAAACTCGGCTTAATCTGGTAGAATTTTCTACTAGTGAAAACATCACAAGCAAAGTGACAATGGAGTGCTATACTTTTCCTTAGACTTAGAGAATCTCATCTCACTCAAAATACCTGAACATGAATTTTGTTTATTTCTGTCAGTCCCAGATGCCATTTACAGATGCAAACTTTAGAAAGGCAGGAAACGCATGAATAGACAAAAAGAGACGCTTGATTATGAATAAAAACAAACACTCAGAACTCATCGGCATGCAAATTCTTGAAAATAGCTTGACATATTGATAAACACTCAAAAGGCTGTGAAAAAGGCTGATCAGAATCTTGGTCGGCAGCACAAAGACCAAAGTTTAGAAAGTACAAAGACTCCAAAAGGTTAATGGGATTCCTCAATCCTCAACAAAAAAATATCGTACATTTTTGGAGAAAGCCACTGGGATGTGGTGGGGGGTGATTCAAGGCCTCCTCTGTGTGTTTACGGGAGATGAAAGGCTGCGTAAATTTGAATTTAAATTTCTGAGCTGAGTGATAGATAACAAAAAGATTCAGGTTGTTGTAAATTATTCGGGATTTTAAAGCATTATCTTTTGAGTATCACAATTTTGTAAAGCAAGGAATTATAATATAATAATATAATAAACTGAAGTGGAATGTAGCCTCTGGGAACTATTATCAGGGTTGACCTGGAAACTAATATTAAGCACAGGTACAAGCATTTAAAGGATATATGCAAGCAAACAAAAAGAAAACTTAAAATATTTTGTTAATGAGGCCATCTCAATTGAAATCCTATAATGCTGGAACACAATTCAGCAAATACACTGTGTGTGTGTGTGTGAAGGCATGGCGATCACATTAAGATACCGTAAAGACTTTGAAATTGAAAGCATGTTTCTGTAACTGCAGGCTATGTTGAAGTGATCAGCATTGCCTGTGAAATGATGCAGCTGCACTTTTTGCTAGCCTGAAAGTATTTTAGTTTGCCTTGTGTACCTGTTCCATAAAATCTAATTCTTAAGTGCAGCCTGACCCCCCTCTGCCCACCCCACTGTGACCGTAATCAAAGATATCCTACATCTCCATATCATCGAGTTAGCGTCCACTGGCAAGGGCTCTTCACTCAACACCCTCACAGTTTTAATTGAAGTCTTTCAAGTGGAGAAACACAATGATTACCCCTGCTGACCTTCAAGTTTCTCTTTCATCTACTCTCATCTCATTTTCTTTCATCGTCGTCTTACCCGTGACATTATTTTTTGGTAACTTTCTTTCGTGTCATTTTTTTAATCTGCTTTTTCGTCTCCTTTCTTGCTTCCTTCCTTTCTTAGTCCTTGTCTAATAATACTCCCTAGAGTTAAAGCAAAAGCCATAAGCCAAATGTACACACACATGCATGTATACGCACATATCCAGACACAAATACACCACATGCCTTCCTGCAGACATTGTCATTTTGCTTAAAGCCTATAATTTGTGGAGAATTATTCTGTTTTGTCCTTTAAGTGGCACGTTGCATCTCTCCGGGGCCTCGGATGTGATAATAGCTGTCTCTTAATAACAATCGCTTTTCTCTTTGGCTGGGTTTATTTTGACAAACGGCGCGTCTGAAACATGCAAACAGATGTGACCTTAACCAAGCGCTCGGCGGATTTGTGTATTCGATTAGGTTTGAAGGGAAAAGTCATTCATGCATATTTTGAAAAGAATGAGAGAGAGAGAGAGGACTAGTCTGATTTCATTGCATGGCAGTGCATTCACATGGGATCACCAGGGAAGTACAAATAATATCAAAGCATGTTTTTATTTTCTCCTTTTATGTGTCAGTACCTTTGTTTTCCGTTTAAAATCAAATCATTCATCCACCTAGTTTTTGGGGTAGTCATAGAGAATCCATATTGCAATTATTTTAATACATACATACATTTTGATACATACTGACATTATATAGCTGTTAAAGATGGATATACAGGTTGGATGGTGATAAACATTCATATGCAAAACAGACCTTGCAGCTGAGAGCTACTGGGCTTCTTAAAAACACTTCAAACCCCTTTCTCATATGCAGGCTCAAGAAATTATTAAGAATGAATTTACTTCAAGAAACTGTAAAGCAGGGTTTTCCCAGTTAGCTCAGTCGGTAGAGCTGAGTGACCCACTGTAACTGAGCTGAGTCCTTTGATACCAATGGCCGCAGGGGGTTCGAATCAGACCTTGCACCCTTTGCTGCACTGTCATCCCCACTCTGCTCTATGCCCCCTCTTCCTGTCTATCTTCAGCGTGATCCTATCAAAATACAGACCAATAAAAGCCAACAGAGTGTAGGGTTGATGATCTCTTAGTGAGGAATGGTCTGTTAATGCATCATGGAAAATACACTGACAACGTTGTCTGTTTCCAGTGTGTAACATGTCAGAGGATTTATTGGAGCATATTAGCATGCACAAATGTAATAAACACCAGTGTAAGTCTCACACATGGTCTTTTGAACAATAATAAGAAAGTTAGTGAGCTCTAGTAGCCGCAGCATGATATCAATTATTTGTATGAACACAACACAACACAAAAATAAAAAGGTATAAATTTAGGGCCTGCACAGACGGAAAAACGATGTCACCAGTTTTTAGGAGAAGCACTCTGGATATTGCAGAGATACACTGGAGAGCCGTCAATCAACCTACGCTGCTCTAGTGGCCAACTTAAAACTCCGATTAAGAGGTCGCTCACGTCCAGTCAAGAGTTATCGCCACTCTAGCCTACGTAGTTGCAGGAACACCTCCCAGACCATGAACACACACAAATTGGCATAAGAATGAAGACATGTGGCTGAAGCACACAGCTCAATTCTACCAGTTAATGGACTTTAACAACCTTGGACTAGTGTTAGTGTAGAATGACACAACCAGCTGAGTCTGTCAGGATACGCACCGCAGCTGTGGCTACAGAGAGGTGACAGGTTCTTCCAACTGCGAGGACTCGAGAACGAGACCAATGGCAATATTTACAACACGTAATATATTCGGACACCACTCACTCACTCACCACACACATTGCAAATTAGTACGGTAGGTTCGCAGCAGTTGCCTTGTTTTAGTGTAGTGGACGAAGTCAGTGAGTCGCGATGTGATATAGTCATCTTGTGTTTGTGTTGTTGGTGTGTGTTTGAAGGGAGAGAGGAGAGACAGGGAGCAGCTGACAGGTCACGTGCACAGGATTTGATCATACGCAGTGGTGCAGCAAAATGAACAACAGGTGAATTTTCATGGAATGTTGTGCGTGACACAGAGACACACACCCACAGTCCACACACACAGGCATATATAATGTGCGCTGAACATGAAGCATTGCCAGAGGTGAAAAACCGCTCACAAAAATCTAATTAACAAAAATAAGTAACTAAATAATTTAAGTTTCAACTCAATGTGAATACTTTCTTCCATCCGGTAAAAATCCAGTGAGTCCAACAGTGGCATACAAAAGCTTTAGTTAGTAGATAACAAGCATAAGAAGCAACACAGTTCATGAGGCTACGGCACCCAGCTGACAGTACTGTGACCTCAGTGTGATAATTTAAGGAACATTATACAGGAAGAGAAATACAGATACTCCACTGGCCATGGAATTTCTGCACCATCAACAAACGTAGAGGCTTTACCTGAGAGAGAATGACACAAAAATCCCCCCTGGTGATGTTACAAACTTACCGAACTACAAATGGTCACTTTGTATAAATATCATCGTGTGTCATTCCCGGCTTCTTTAACTCTTTTCTTATTCAAACTGCAGTGGAAACCAGAGCGCAGTCAGTCAATAGTAACAAACCAAGATAGAACATTTTTGTAAACTTACACATTTAAGTCAGGTCATGGAATTCTCAGCATCAGAGCTGGCAGAACTAGGTGATGATAGAGTAGAATGGAATATTTTCACTTTTTTTTAACCTACACACACAAACACACACACACACACCACCAGCACCCGCGCTTGCTAGATGAGAGGCTGAGGGGGAGGGTGGAGTTGCTGGCCTCCCTTGTCCTCCGCATGCTTCACGCTGCAACAGGATAAACATGGACTTAATGCCCAATCGCTCAGAGGAATGTGGACAACCTCCTAACTCGTTACTGCTGAGCTGTCTGCTGTTTGTGGTGCCTGTGTGGTGGTGTGTAGATATGTCTGTGTGTGTGTTAATTGGTGTTTGTACATCATGTGCAAGTTCATGACATTTTTATCCAAATTTCTCTAAAACAGAATATTGGACACACTCGTCATAACAACGTCAACATAAATACAACATGAGAACATACAGTGTATTTAATAATATTAGTAAAGCAAAGTAAAATTGACTGTGTGCATAACTGTTGGTCTTTTGACCTAAAACATCATGATATTGTTTTGTTCTGGTCTGCGTCACAAAACAAGAGGAGGGCACTGTTTTTAGCTATGCATAAGCAGTTCCTCTGTCCTTGCAAAACGGTTCTCCTATGCTGTGCACCATATGTTTAAAGCAACTCGAATTAAAGTGAAAAAAGAATGTGGTTATATTCCTATAGCTACCTGTTGTTCTATCTCTTAGCACAACTTCCATTGCAGAAAATAAAAACACAAGTGCGACTGACAGTTGCCAACAAAAACAAAGGAAGTTTATAGCAAAGCATTACATAAAGGCTAACAGCAATGCTAACAGTGCTAGCCACCACTTCTTGATGCAGGAGCACTTTGGGACAGTGTGCTGCAGTAATGCTGGAGTAGCATGGTCAGTCATACAATAAAGTATTTTAACCCGTGTTTCAGCTACACTGAGCCACTAAAGTGACAGCTAGTACTTGTCCTATAATGTGTCTACAGAGATAAACTTGACTATAGAAACCTAAGACTCGACTCCATGACTCAGTACTGTGAGTCTCTTCTTGCTGTCTTCCAAAATTACTCGAGAAATGTTATATATTGTAACATGGAGGTTCTTAGCTTCGGGGGCAGGTTTTTGAATGAGGGGCAGAGTGGGGTTCTTTAAAAGAGATGAGCACATTTGGGAAATTAATAAAAATGTGTTTGAAGCCCTGTATGTAGCCTACGGGCATGGACAGATTATGACACAAGGGTTCCCTGGATACAGACCTTTAAAAGGCCCACCACACCTATTACATAGGAGCAAGACACCCAGATGGAAAGCCTGACAGTATCTGATACATGGCATCAGGCAGAGGTGTGGACCCAAGTCACATGACTAGGACTGTTGTTTTGTGTCTCGTGTTTTGTGGTCATTTGTTTTTACAACAAGAAATGTTAACTGTCACTAGATAGTGTTGGTCCAGGCGACTGTACACTATAATATAAATGCTGCCTATCACCTTCTGACTCGGATTCCAGGGGCCCACAGTTTATTTTACATACATTTGGATAATTTACCTGTGTGTGACAAATGTTTAAATTCAAAGTTACATTTCTTTTTAAAGGATGAAAATGGGGAGATCATTTTGGGCTGTTAGTGAAGGCCTTCCCAAGTCCAGAAATAGAAACATGTATTTGTGACAGTTTGCCAGGTGGAGGATGTGGTGAGGACTTTGGGGTGGGACGGGACAATCACAACAGAGTAATCATTTATTCTTCTCCAGTGTGTTGGCGTGTGTGTGTGTGTGTGTGTGTGTGCGTGTGTCTGCCTTGCCAACCTTGAGCTGAGGAATGACTCTATAATGGTTGCTCTGCTCTGCACCCATCTACCCTGCAAGCATTAGTTATTACGTACTCACACACACACACAGCAAACCATAATTCAGGATTTCCCATTAGTAATTACACACACACACACGTTTTCAGTAGCTTGCCCTCTACAACTATCCATAATTCCCAGAGATAGACTGAAAAACACACATCTCCATTTTGCCTGCGCCACATGCATCATCATAATTCAGAGACTGATGGATAGAAAAACACACACACACTGTCACTGCAATATATTACTATTGCTATGGTCTCAGCAGTAACCTGTCAAGGCAACCCGGCCCACTTGACCTTTTAGCGTTAAGTGTGTGTGTGTGTTACGCCACCATCAAAGGGGATAGGAGTGCAACATAAAAGTTAAAAGGTCGTTCTTTCTAAAGAAATTAATTGTAATTAAACCTGCTACAAGTAGTTTTGACCTGGTTATGAAACTCAATTCTCAATTTAATACTGATGCCTCTATACAACCTACCACACGGGACCATCATTGAGAACACAGTTATCGTTAATTGGCAGGTATTGCCACCAGGTTGGATACATTCCCCTTGAAATAAATCAAACTAGGCGGTGGAAACACTACCGCTTGTGTCCACAGGGGCCGCCAGAATCAACAAAACATGAAAGTGTGTTTGTGTTTTAAAGAGACACCTATGGGTTGACACTGAAAGATCCTTGCAAAGACAGAGCCCACACTCCCACCGTGTGTGTGGGTGTGTTTGACCCTGCCATGTTGCAGTGTTAAATGTTAAACTGATTAGGCAGTGATTGATTCTGCCTTTCCTGATCAATTGGCATTCAGTGATAAATCATGAGTCAACATCCTGACGCCTCACTGACTGCCAGTTCCCTGTTCTGGCCTGCTGGGTTGTAATGTCATTGAATCTGCTTTTATTATCTGAACTTTACATAACAAATATATAACTATATTGTACATAAACTGTGTTTCGGGTAGGGTCTGGTGCAATAGCAGTTTAATTCAAGCTGATCATACATACTTTGATACATAAGCAGTAGACTGAGCACATTGGGATTCATGTGATGAATTCTGGGAAGGATTCCCCCCTTCTGGACAGGAAGGAATGTCTAATGAGGTCATAACAGCCTGTCAGCTAATCACTGCCCTGTGTGACAGCCAATCGTTCAATCAGATAAATTTATGACAGCTTAGTCAGACTAGACTCCCACTCATGCCCTGTGGCTGTGTATCCTGTGTGTGTGTGTGTGTGTGCTTGTGCGTGTATCAGGGACTTTTTCCTGGTCTTCAAAAGAACTGTCTGTACTCACTAGATGTTCAA
The DNA here is from genome assembly GCF_004916995.1 of Morone saxatilis. NCBI lineage: Eukaryota > Metazoa > Chordata > Actinopteri > Moronidae > Morone > Morone saxatilis. Next base: position 26,779,198 of record NW_023339740.1, on the reverse strand, counting down.
GAGATGACTTTCAGACAAATGGGGAGCCTGTTTAAACAGCATGTTTGCATGAGTGTGCTGCGAACATACTTACACACACACACACACACACACATACACACGTGTGTCTTAAATGGCAGACAGCTGTGGAGTTCACACAGGATAAAATCATATTTCTGTTTGAGGGTGATACATAATTTTTGATTTATGGTTACATTCCTCCTCTATACTTTTCTTACCTAAACCTGGACAGGGATATGATTGGGAAGGCTGTTGTGTGTCAGTTGTCTTGCATATGTACAGTATATGACTGTTTTATGGAAAGAAGCCTGAATCTTGGCTTTTTTTTTAACTCATTTTATCTCAGTTTCAGACACATTTTTTAGATATTACAGGTTGATAGATAACAGACGATTGGCTGAAATCACAGAATAAGTATGGATGTTAAGAAGACTAGCTGTATCTTTTTCACCCACCTCTTTTGCAACTGTTGTTGATGTCATAAAGGTGAAACTTCTGAGTATCCAGAATAGCCGGGGTCACAGGTTAGATCAGGTTTACACATGGGTTGTCAATAGTCAACACTCTTAGCTGCTATGAAGCCAGGTCCTTACTCATAGTGGTAGGTGTATCTGTATGAGTGTCAGAGATAGTCATACAACTAAGATATGATGACTTAAAGTCTCTGTCATGTATTGCCTTCGTTCTTGGATAGTGTTGTCATCAGAGACACATAGCAACTGTACCAGAAGCCTCAGCAGGACAGATAGGGTTACCTGACTGATGCTGTCAGTGCCCTCTCACAGACAACCGCAGCTTTACAACTAGGTCAGGGAGGAAAGCGGCTAGCTGACTGGTTGCTGAAACTGCCCCGTCACTCTGTTTAATGAGCAACTGATGACATATGTGTCTTTATTAATGAAAACATTCAGCGCTTATCAAAGACTGCCAATCATTTCACTTTTTAATTTTCAGGGCAATTTTACTTTCAAATCTACTTACGCCTCACCTCTAGTTGTGGCTGCCGCCCAGTTGTGACCTAATTTCACACGCATCAGTCATACAAAATTAACACTTTCGTGACCTTTTATCCCTTTTAGTGTATTATTTTGTATTCTTTCACTGACTACATCAGCTTCAATCATACACTGCCACACAGTCTCACACTGATACAGTTTCCCCTCTGTGACTGGACCCCTGCTCCCCCTTGTGTGTCTGGATTCCTGTGGGGCTACAGAGCTTAGCACTGTGATATTAGAGGTGCCAGCATAAACACACACGAAAACAGCCTTGTCCTGTTGGATTATGGCAGGCCTAGCTATCACAAAGAACCACTGTGGACCAAACAAGCCACCCGACGGCCGCCATCTGCAATCGATTACATTGCCAAATACTCTCTGCCATATCTCCCGCAACTGCTTTCTCTCCCCTTTCATTGGCCTGAAGGCAACACCCAACAGCACAAGGCTAATTTTACACTCTTGGTAAGCGTGCTGTTGTGCAGCACTTACACTCTGTCAGCATAAACAAAACTGTGTGTGTGTGAGACTTGTAGTGCAAACTACAGTTCAAGAGATCCACTGTCTTGTACATGTTTAGTTGATAACCCCAGGCAGAGTAGTGTGGAAAGTCTATTGTTGACCTTGGAGCAGTAATAGTGATAATGTGTATTGTATTTCCATGGGACCCTTAACAGGTAATCCTTGTTGTCAGTGACAGGCATGGAGAATGGATGGACATGATGTGGTGTGACAGCAACAGGTAATGGGGGAGTTGTCAATGATGCTTCACAGGAGTTGTTTTCAGGCAGATGTGATACAAAAGTAGAAAACCAGAGTGCAGTCCTGCTACTTTCTCTGCTTTGTCTTCATATAGTGGCTGCCAGAAGAAGGAGGTCATATTTTATAAAGTTGATGACATACATGCACAAATCTTCTTCCTTTAGTTTTGGATCATAGTATATCACACCCTGTGCAGTAGTAAAATATATATTGCCTCTGAGTCCACTTACATGTAGGATGAGAGACAACTTATTTCATTACCTTTTGGTCTTTTGACAAAATCCTGAATTTCTCATTTGGATCATTGACTGGAACATTTCACAAACCGATGAACTAAAATAAACTTTACCCACAGAGAAAGTAGCAACACTGTAACAACAACAACACTGAAAGAGAAACAAAATTAAATGAATTTGAATGAACTTGTTTTCCTGAATGATGACTTTGATAGGTTACATGAAGACAACATTTTTGGAGCAATTATCGCTAATGAGTTTATGACTGGAATTTGTTTGGCCAGGCTGACGAACAATGGTCTGAATAGTGACAGAGTGTATCAGAAGCAGAGAATAGACCCTACACCCCTTCCCTATTGTGGGAAATGAGAACATGAACGTGTGTTTTGTGTTCTGTTCATTTGAGGCTGTTGGTGACCACTGTGCTCAGTGAACCAAAAGGTACATTACGCGTTACATTACACTGTTGCCATGTCCATCTCTTGTCTATGTAGTACTCTGTGTGTTTGTATGTGGTCTGTTCTCTGTTACTTATTGCTCTTCCTTTACAGCAAGTACAAACTACAGGTAGTACAACTATTCAAGCTGCATACAACTGTCTCACTCCCACCCTCACCAGATGTTATAGTCCCACTCGCACTGAACCCTGACTGGGAAGTTGAGCCATGAATATCCATTCCACCAACATATGTTGTCTCTCTGCTATGCTGCCAAATAGCTGGCACATATCTGCAGCGCAGCAGACATGAACTATGGTTAATGCAGGGGAATAGACATATCAGATTTCAAAGAGTTTTCTAATTATCCCAAGAATGTTTGCCACACCAGCCCAGCACCTCTCTATGTGAAACACGTGGGACCTGGTCCTATACATCTATTGCTCTATCTATCTCGATACCCCTGTTTTCCCCTCTCAGACTTTTCTGATTTCACCCCTGCGTCAGAAGCATTTGAAAAATGTCCTTTGTGGGACTTGAAAAGGGAAAGACTCCAAAACCCTGTCTGAATACTGTCTGTGGAGTACAGCTCAGACAGTACAACATAAGCGTTACGAGCCAAACACAAGCCCACAGGACATATGGCTGAGAAGCTGTACACATATGTACATATGTCCATATGTGCTAGACACTCCTGTAAAATGTACTGTTTGAACTGTTAAATTCCAACCTTACCAGAGTTATCCATCATCAAGTAAATTTTTTGCACTTAAATGACAGCAA
>NW_023339740.1:26766489-26775957 GCF_004916995.1 Morone saxatilis | reverse complement strand
CAGCAAACTGAATGCAATTTGTTTGGTTCACCATCTATTCGACATGTTTTCACCACAAACTCTGCATCTCCGGCCCCCCTTTTTAAACCACATGTCAAACATCTTGGGGATAACATTTTGATAGATGGGCTCAAATTTGACAAACAGATTAGCTCTGTTGTCAGCACGAGCTTTTTTCAGCCTCCCGTCTTTTACGGCCACAAGTGCAAGCTTTTCTCAAGTCGCAGGCAGATCGAGAAGGCACATCCCATTGCATTATTCATCAGTTCAAGACTGGACTGACTGCAATGCCCTTATACGTTGGCCCAGTCAGTCCCAATTTCTATTAAGTAGTGTATCCCCTACATTAGACTGATTTATGCAACTAAATGACAGATTTTTTAAAAATGTATTTATTTATTTTAATTTACAGATATTGGTTAGAAAGGAGTTGCAAGAGGTGAAAATTAAGACCTCCACTTGCTCTTTTATATTTATTTTATTATTTTGACATGCTACATGATTAGCACTTAGTCATTAAAGCACTGTAAAGGCTATAATTATTGTAAATCTTTTACAAAATATAATTAATATGTCCTAAATATTTTGAGTCAAATAATTTTTGATCTCTAATATAGGACGTTTTTTTTTTTTTTTTTTTACATAAAGACTTCTTCTCCATAACCCTCTGATTAAATGCCATCCATACATTTTCACCCACCTCATGAATCCAAATAAAGGATTTAATTTCTGTGTGCAACTGTAGAAGACTCCTGAATAAGTAGAAAAAGTGAGTGTCAGGATAACAGTGACAGTAACTGGAGTCATTTTTAATTTTTATGGATCATTTATTTGAAGAGCTTAATGAACGGCCCAGCGTTGTCAACATCCATTTGCTATAATTACTTCTTCACTGCACTCAAAAGTGAGTATTTTTAATGACGGATTTTAACGACTCCTGTAATTAACACAGACAGGTGTGTTTCTGAGAAAATAAAGCAGTTTTACTCAAATGACACCAATTTGAACTTTCTTACTTCCCCCTCTCTGTCCCTTTCCTTCTCTCTTTGCACTGTTCTGAAGTTTAACTTACTTTCTTTATTTCTGTCTCCCTCTATGATTGTTTTAATCCTTCTCTTTTCCTTTTCTCCTTTATATGTTTTTTCTTTGTCCCTACTGTTACCTCAATTGCTCACTCTTTTTTATTTCTACCTTACAACACCTCTCTCTCTCTCTTTCTCTCTCTCTCTCTCTCCCTCCCTCTTTCACCATGTCTTGCAGGCTTGTCATGAGTCTGTTGATCTGTCAAGCAGTCACACTCCTGTGTGACAACAAATCGTCCAATCAGACTGGTCGGTGACAGCTCCCAGCACAGTGCAGCGCCTTACCACAACATGGTGACTGTTAGGTGTGCGTTTGTGCGTGTATATGTGTGTGATTGCGGGAGAGTGTGCAACAGAGAGAGGGAGAGCGTGAGAATTGGCGTGAAAATGTGTGTTTTGTGTTAGTGTGTGAGAGAGAATAAGCGTGCTGTTTTGTTCTGTACATTTTTGGAGAGGGATTGTGGTCATGTAAGGATATGTTGCATAACTGATGGTGTGTATGTGTGTTTCAGAGAGAGAGAAAGAGAGAATGTAAGATAGTGTGTGTGTTTCTCACATGTCCACAGGTAACGTATAATAAAGTGGGTCACAGATTCAGGTTTATTTCAGGTATTATCTCATATGACAGCAGTGCTGGCATGTTTTAATGAGCCCGGCTCCACAGAGAGACTAAATCTGGATCCTGCACTGGAAACCTTAAAAGTGGTAATCCTCACGATCCTTCTTTTTTCCTTTTTTTTATTGAGGGGGCGGCAATGTGTGGTCCTGGTTTCCACATGTGCTGCTAAGTGCTCATTACTGTTTTGCTGTGGTTTCCTTGTGCTACATTTACCAGAGATCACCTGTCAATCCAAGAGTGTAGGTGGTACATGGTTACATATTTCTTCCTGGACTTTCTGTAACTGTATCTTGTCTTTTGTGTGTTGGGTTTCTTTTTTGTCATTTTATCCATTGTGATTATCACTACACGTGCTGTATTTATTGCAAACAAACCAGAAGCTAAAAGGCTTAAAATGTATAATATTTTGATGCACTATGATGCAATTTTTTGACATTCAGGTGCCAGGGGAACGATACACAATACCCTTAATTGTCTACGGATTATCATATAAAAGCTGTTCAATAATAGCCGGGAGGGGGGCAAGCACAAACACATAAAGACATATCACTAATACAATCCGGGTAAAAGAAAAAAACATTGAGGGGTAAATTCAGTTCAATAAGCTTTTTTTTTAACAGAAATACCTGTTTCATCTACCTTTTAATCCCAGATTTTACATTTTTACGTGATGTTAAGCTGCTGTGAGTGAAAAGTCACAATTCCTGTAGATTTTTCACATTAAAAGCCTAGCAATAATCACATGATTAATGTGAAAATGTGCAGAAAGTGCTGAGTTTTGTTTTGTTTTTGACAGCTGAATAACATCTGTCAGAAAAAATGAAAATGACACTGGACCTTGTCGTACTGATGCTATTAGTTTTGTGTAACAGTAAACATGGAGGAAGGTTGGAGTTAACATTAACTGGAAAGCAGGTGAAATTAGAAATAAAGCCGGTATAAGCCTGTTCCAAAGAAAGGCCTGATTCTTTCTGCCACTGAGGTAAATAAAGGCCACTATTTGAGAATTTACAGTATGTTAATTATGTAATAGCTGCATACTTGGTACATTTGGTACAGTTCATGTTGTATGCTATTATGAAGAGAGTAATACTTTCAGGGTCTTCATGTCCTCAACATCAACCAATTATGAGTGTCGTGTGTCAGAACCAAAGATGCAAATATGCATAATGTTGGTAAAGTGTGGTAAAAATTTAAGGAGGATGTCAGGGTGGATGGACGACTGTTCAGAGCCAGGATAATAATCCTGGTGATCCTGGATAATAACTGGTACCATGAAGCCGGTTTCCACCTGAGGTTTCCAGCTACAAGCAGAAGAGCCAGTTTTGTTAACTATTACTTTACAAGCCACATAATCAGAACCAAGGAAGTATTGGGATGAGATAACTCACTCGCTCCTAACCGATTATGAGTGATGTGTGTCAGAACCACAGACGGAAGTTGTTCATCCTTGGGAGGATGTCAGGGTTGATGCATGAGTGTACAGAGTCAAACTTTGATAACAGACTGTTGTTCGCATCCCGTCTCTTACCATTTGTGTCTTTTAACAATGACCATAAACTTACCCTTACTTTATAATAATAATAATAATACATGTTTATTTTAAAAAGCGCTTTTCTGAATACTCAAAGACACTGTACAATATAATATAAGAAGAATACAAGAACATCAATCAGTAAAACAATACAAAAACAGTACATTACATATGTTAAAAACACATTAGACTGAGCTAGTTTTTAAAAGCCATTTTTAATTTAAAAAGGTGTGTTTTTGTCAGTGATAGTAAGGTAGTCCAAAGTTTGTTACTTGGTTTAGTTTAGTTTAGTTTAGATTAGAACGAGTTTGTCTAAAGTTAAAACCTTAATTAGGGGGTCTACATTTGGATTGCAAATGTTGTGGGAAAGGGTGCTTTTGACTTTGCCCTTGACTTTAAACTGAGTGTCTTAGGATTTAACTTGGACTGACGGACATTGTTGATCCTGGATATCATGAAGCTGGTTATCACCTGCCTCTGTTAACACTGGGGTTTCCAGCTACAAGCGCCCACGTTACAAGCCACATAATCAGAACCATGAATGAAGTATTACCATGAAATAACTCACTTACTCCCCACTTGGTTCCCCAAAAGTCTGAGTGAGGATTTCGTCCTGCATCACACCATGATATGTCTGCAACGAAATCATAAAGCGGAAACTGATTCTCTCATTTGAAATGAATGAACTGTCATTGGATTAAAGGCTAGCACATTCAGCATGTTAAGTGTGATCAAGGCGTGAGCCCTATCTGCACAGAACTGAGAAGTTATTTTCTAAAACGCTTCATATATTCACTCGGGAGGTGAAAGAAAAATCACCATCATTCAATATTTCCAACTCGCACAGGATCAAGTCTGTAAAAGGTGTAATTTCAAGCCAGCCAAAATGCACATCAGTCATTGTGATTTGCATAAAAGCATTAAAAATACATGAATAGTTGCATGTATTTTATTTGACATTGTCAGATTTTGAGCCTTGAATTTTTTGTCCTTTCCATTCCAAGCTAATGGTGTTTCTTCCATATTTACAGAAATACATATGATGAGATTATTAAACTACTGTATGTCTGACAGAGTTTGTTACTGTGCAAGCAGACTAAAAGCATTTTAAGTATCATGTGGGAGATGATGTGATATTGAATAATAAACTTGGGACATTGCTACATAACGACAATTTTAACATTAACATACAAAGGACACACTGAAAGACAAATCTAAATAAGTAAATAAACCATTTTTACAGTAAAAGAACAGTGTGAGAATGGTGTGAAATAGGTTACGGCCTTCACAATCACAGCATCACCACCACAGCAACAGCTGATCTTAACCCCGGGATATTTTTGAGTGATGTGTCGGAGTGTCCACCACCATCATTAAACAATGAGGGACTGTTTTTTGAAGAATGGCGTTCATCCCTTCGCTGTAGCTGCTCTGGTGGCCTGAACACCTTACTAAAGCTGTAAAATAAAAAAAACAAAGCACCCTCATTTGTTTCAATGTGACTGCTGGGTTGCCCACGCAGAAGGAAAACAAGTTAACTCCAAAGCAGAGTAAAGTCCAGTTTTTTGGCTTCCAATCAGACTTAATGGGAGTGTGTATTTGTCTCACCAGTCCCCAATGCAGCCCTAGTACAACACCTTATGTTGTTCTTTACCAATTGGGATAATTGGGATTGGGAAAAGGTTCATTCTTGCAAGGTGATTTGTTTGTATTGATGGGAAGAGAAATGTGCACTGTCTTTGCAAAGGTTCCATTTCTGAAAATATTCTGAATTAATTTACTTATTATACAAACTTTGGTTAAAGCTCAGTGAATCTGCCAATTTCTACTCAAGTTAAAAAAGTTATTATTAGGTTAATTTAGGTTCAGGAACAAAGTCCCCACTGCAGTCCCATCCAAAGTTTGATTTCTTACATAAATGGTCGTGACTAAACTTTTTCTCTGCCCCCAAACCCTTTTATTGTCTGATCTTCTCTCCCCCTCATCACATTAATCACACAGGGGAAGATAGGAACAATATCTTTTAATGAAACCTTTTCTCCAACCTGGGTCACACTTTCTTAAAACGATACCTCTCAGCCTTGGCCCATCCATAATTGACCTTTTGATCACTGTTTCTATACCTCCTACCTTTAATTTAGAGCAGCCAGACGTTTAGTAAAAATAGATGTCACTTGTTTTTCAGACAAAAGTCTTCTCTCTGCACTTATTTCGACCTCGCTCTCTCTCTCCATCTTCAGCAATATTGAATTCTGCCTCTCTGTCCTCTCCCTCCTCCCCCTCATACTCTCCTTGTCGTCTATTATTGGTGTGTGGCTACAGTGGGAGAAGCCTCGGTGACCGAGCTGACATCCGTCTGGTTTCCCTCTGGGACAACAACTGTTACTGACCACTGCCTGATGGAGGGATGGAGGAAAGATGGAGAGAGAGAGAGAGAGAGAGAGAGAGACAGTGAGGTTAAAAGAGGAACAGGGACAGAGACTGGGTGAGCTTTTCATCCTTCAAAATGGCAGGAAACGATTTTGAAAGAATGAGGATAGGAGGAAGGAAAGAAAACGGGAGAGAAGTTAAGAGATAAATACAGACGGGCCAATGAGAGTGGAATAGATTAAAGGGAGCAAAAACAGGGATGACAGCACTGATAAAGGAGAGAGAGATGAAAGGTAAAAATTTGAGGGGAATGAAAAGGGATGGAAGGAATAGTGACTGAGAGGAAGCGAGAAAGAAGTGACAGGGTGAAGAAAGAAGTAATTAGAGAAACATGGTTAAATGGAGAGCAAGGCGAAAGGAGAGGCAAGGGATGGAGAGAAAGAAAAAGAAAACTGAAAATACTGTAGGGAAAATGCTAGTCTTTCTCACTCCCTCCTTTTCTCTCTCTCATCTCTATCCCTCCATCCGGATGAAGGGAACGTGGCGTCCCCTGTAAGCAGAGTTAGGAAGCTGATAATTTGCGGCAATCTGTCACAACACTCATTACTGTCTACCTTCAACACTACGAACGGAGGAGAGGGGAGGGAAGTAAAAAGGGAGAAAAGAAGAAGAGAAGGGAAGAGGAGGAAGGGAGAGGAGGTATTAAAAGGGAGGATGGGAGGGAAGTTGGAAGAGGGAGTGTGAGAAAATAGAAAGTGAATTGGGAGGAAGGGATGGAGTTGAGAAGAAAGGGTGAAAACTGAGGGAAAAGTTGAATATCATATCATCTCTCATTCATTCCTCTCTTCATGTCCGTGCTTGTCTTTATTTGGCTGTGTTCATCTCTCTCTCCTCTTCCTCTCAATCCCTCTTTCTCTTTCTGCATCTCTCTTTTATTTCTAACTTCTTATATTTCTCTAAATACCTCTCTTTCCCTCACCCCACCCCTCCATTCCTTTCCCTCCCACCGTCCCCTCTTCAGCACTGGGCCACTCTTCTCCCTTGCCATCACTTTTTTCTCTCCCCTCCTTTTCTCCATCCCGTACTTTCTTCCCCCATCAGTCTTCCCATCATCCATCTCTCTTGCTTTTTTCCCCTCACACTACCTCGACATCCAGTTGGTGTTAGTTGGTGAGTATTCTGACTAAACGGACTGGACTTTGTGTTTTCCCTTATCAGTCTGAGCTGCAGTGGACTGCGTGCCATCCAGCCGCTCTGTGCAGGCTTTCAACACTCAGCAGATGCCAGCGGAGGAAAGTCACATCTTTGCGTAACAATGCCGCCCCCTGTTGGTAACCATAGGTACAGCAACCTGTGTGTGCAGAGAATGAGAGGAGGAAATCTGCAGGACATAAAGATACAGTGACGGTTTGAGATGTTCTTTCAGGAGGTTACAGGTGGATTTTTATTTTTACTTCTTATATTAAACAGATCATTACTCACGGCCACTCTTGTGTTTTTAGTCCTCGTTCATATTTTTTCATCACAGACATAAAATGTTGCATGTTATTTGCATGTTATGAATAGCTATATATCTTCTTTATATCTATACATATATATATATATTCTAACTAACATTTTGTGCTATTGAATTTATGTACTGTATCAAAACTAAACATTATATATATATATATATATATATATATATATAGTATGTAATTTATGTATTAGTTTGTTTTTTGCCAAATTTGACCATTTGATCACTCTATGCAATGATTCAACTGCATTAAGTCCTTGTTCAAGTTTAACAAGTCAAAGAACAAGCAATCAGAAGACATACTTGCCGTAGTTGAGCTCAAATGAGGGATTATTATCAACATCTTAAGCATGCTCACTTTTGGTTTTACTTCCACATTAAATAGTCTGATTGCATGACTGCTTGTGTTTCTTGCCCCGCCTGTCTTTGTCATAGAGATGTCGCCACGGTCCCAGACTACAGCACTGACTTTGATTAGTGCAATTTTATCAAAACTGCAAGAAGCAATGGCAAACTACAATGGCCAGTATCAGTTTAAAGGAACTATCCTTGATTGAATTGATACTGTATGACTCACTGGTTTGGTCCTTTACATGTGTATTTAAAATTTTTAATTGATTTGAAGCTGCATCTATTATTTTTTTGCTACACCGAGAGTGATAGGATTATCTCTACATGTGGTTATGTTTATAACATACATATACAGATATACAGTAACAGTACAGTAAGTTAATATCTGCCATTGCAAAAAAATATTATTGAGAAATCTTTCTCTTCTATCCATCCTCCTGAGGGAGGTTAAAGGATCAGCTGGAAGGGGTTCTCTATCTTGCTTAGGGACACTTCAGTAGGATAGAAGGTTGCCAATAAAGGGAACTTTGGAGTCCTTGTACACCAAAGAGTTACAGTATTTGCTCTTTTCTTATACCTCTGTTTTTTGGAAATCCTCACTTTATTTTCTCACATTCCTCTTTTTGCTGCCTCTTAATTACACTGTTTATTATACTTTACTTAATGCTTTTTGAACGAAATGTCATTGTCAAACTTATGTCAGACTTTTTCAGATGTTAATTCCACAACAGTGCAGACCATTACTGCATATATTATGTACACATTTTGCACAATTTGAATGCAAAGAAGTATAATTAAAGTTATAGGACTGCATGGTGATGTCCATAACAGTTTGGCTTAATGTGGTTAGTTTGGTTCTTAGTTTGGTTTAAATGATAGCCATTTATATATGCTATGATTTACAGAGAGAGAAAGATGCTGACAGAAGAACAAGAGAGGAGTTTTCTATGATGCGTTGGCAGAATACGTTTCGTTTCTAAATTATTAAAACAGTTCAACTCAATCTAGATTTGAAGACAGATGAGATAGGCTGGAAATAAAAAGCAAAAACAAAAGTGCATGAAAAGAAGTGAAGAGAGAATTAATATGAGTCTCACTTCTACAATAGTTTCTTCTCAAACTCTCTCTCGGCTTTTATCTTCATCGAAACAGCCTCACAAACAACAACAACACAGATACAACCAAACCCAAACAGCATCCAGCCCGAGGTGTTACTTTTTGGTTATGAAAAGAAAAGAAGACCCAGAATTAAAGATCAAAATCTAGAGCAAGAGATTGCAAGATTACGCTTTTGATTACTTTTGTACCACCCACCTACACACCCTTGTTCCCTACTTTGATACCCCGAGCTCCTCCACCTCCACCTCCACCTCCTATTCTCACTTTGGTTTTCATTGTTGTGAAGCCCTTACACATCAGTTCCAACTGGGTCAGATATGAGCGGGGGGAGGGAGGAGAGGAGAGGGGAGAAGTAGTATTTCTCTTTCAGCAACTCTTGTTGCCTTTGTGTCATATCAACTTGTTATGTCAGCTGTCATCTCTCTCATCTGACACAACAACCCGAAGTATCATATTACCACACAAAAACAGAACATAAACAGAGCTGATAAAGGGGAGAGAAGGATTGCGTGTGTGTGTCAGAGAGGCCTATATGTGAGGGATGGAAAGCATATTTGAAGGGTATCTTGCTCAGTGTGCTGGGGGCGTACCAGCACATTAATTATCTCAATTCAATTCAAATTCAATTTTATTTGTAGCTATAGTACCAATTCATAACAAAAGTCATCTCAGGTCACTTTTTAATAGACCCAACAGTTCCCACCACGAGCAAGACATTGGCGACGGCGGCAAATAAAAATGTCCTTTTAAGAGGCAGAAACCTCGGACAGACAACAGCTGGTCGGTGGCCGTCTGTCTCGACCAGTTGGGGTTAGAGAGAGAGAGGACAAGGAAACAGAGACAAAGTAAGACAAATAAAATTCAATTTTATTTGTAG
>NW_023339740.1:26748997-26766389 GCF_004916995.1 Morone saxatilis | reverse complement strand
TTATACAAATAAAATTGAATTGAATTGAATTGAATTAAGATCCTATTGCTCAGACCACATTCGGAGGTGGCCTCATTCTTTTAGCAGTATGTCCACAAATGTGTCCATGTTGAAGGACCACCTACTTAACTGTAAGTGCTCCTGTAAATACACAGAAAACACACTGTCTGATTAATGCTTAGTTCACTGTAATACAAATTACGTGTTTGGGTTCTCTTACCTGCCAAGATAAGCAACAGTTGTTTGTAGACACACACTGTTTCATCTCATTTTACCATTGACCACTGACACACCATTGTGTCCGTTTATTAGACCATTTAGTCCTATGCTCATGGCTACAACTGTTGGGCTGCCGATTAAAAATGACAATGTATTTGGTAGTTTGACTGGAACCAAACAAGTGTGAAAGCAACCTAAATCTCTTACTCAGGCAGCAACAACAACCAGTCACAATATTCTTATCATCGAGTGGCTTTCATCGTCAAATACAATTCAGGATTATGAAATGTTTTGTGTCTAAATGCAGTAGATTGTCCCACATTTTTTAAGGAAAATTTTCAGAAATTTTGTGCCAAAGACACAGGGCAAAGTACATGTACAATATACATACAATCTAAAAAAAAGTTAAAGTTATATAAAAATCAAATAATGGGGTTGCCAAAAAAAATGCAACATATTAATAAAAGTGCAGGGTATTGCCTATGAAAGCACATTTGAGTATGCAAACATTATTTTAGACGTGTTGATATGTTCATGGTTGTGTGTGATTTTGCGTGTGTTGTATATTCACTGTGTGGCCCAATGGGAGAAGCTATGAGAGAAAAGGAGTGGAGGGGGAGGCTAAGACGATGAAGCACACACACATGCATGCACACATTGCACTTTGAAACTAATGTCAGTCTGGCTTGTCACTGTGAATAGCCTCAGATCTTAAATAGTCTCCCCCCTAATCACGCACACATACAGGCACACACACATATATATACACACAGTTTAGGCTGTGTCTGGTCAGTCTAATCACTCAGTGGAAGTAGTCAGGAAGATCTGGTGCACATAGCTGCTCTGTGAAAGTAATGATTGGCCTGGACACACACACACACACACACAGTGTAGCACTGGTAGCATGGCAGTGCCTTTGACCTGGTTCCCTGTATTTAGAGCCTTTGACTTCCTGACTCCACTTATTGTTCTGGTCCCAACCATGTCAACCATTCATGTCCCACCCTAAGCCTGCTTTACTCCTTTACTCTCTCAACTGGGGGTATCTGCACCGAGAGAGTGAGCTGTGGCCAAAGAGAGAGAGAGAGAGAGAGAGATGGATAGAGTATGAATGACATGCCGAACAGAGGTGGGGGTGTTGGATTGTGCTGCATTGACACATAAAACCAGTGTTTCTCAGTTTTCAGATGTCTCATTGAAGGCTCTGTTCGCTTTGATATTTTAAGTAGGTATCACAACAAAAGGGCCAACAAATGGCAGGAGCGGTGCTGGAGGACTATTGCTGCAGCTAATGGAGGAGCTAGTGTGTGGTGCATGGGCAAGGGAGGAGGAGAGCTCCCTCCTCAGGGACAGGTAGAGTTACCAGGCGAGGGATACTCACATACTCCCCTTCTTCCTTTTCCTGCCAGGCCACAGGAGAAACCACTGGACAGTTTTAGCTTCATTATTTAGCAATTTGTATGCAGTCTTGTTTTCCCATACTGATATAGTGTATTCCTCGGGTGCCTAGTGTATGGGGTGGATATATCCATACTTTTTTCAATCTTCTCATTTCAACACCAACCATTACAGCACGTAAATTACCACAGATACGTTTCTGTCATTAATAGAAAATATGTGGTCATGTTTACTGAACAGCAGCCCCTATGTCCACAAGTGGCAGTTACAGGATATTGGATTTCCTCATGATTCTCTAAAGGCTGTTGCTTGATAGCATTGGACGATGACCCCCAGGAACAGTCCAGTGTTGCAGAATAAAAAAAAAATACAGCAGAAACACAGAAGGAAATACAACATAAATATAAGTTTTATGTTTATTTTTTCCTGTATTTGTTCAGATTTGTTGTCCTTGTTTAGCTGTATGTCTGTTTCTATATTTATTTCTGTTTGAATTGTGTGTATCATTGAGAAAACTTAAAAGCCAAATCAAAGTCAAAGTCAAATTCTTCACTTTGTTCACATAGCTAGTAAAGGTAATTCATATTTATATCGAAGTAGAAATTCATGTTTGACTAATCAGTGGTGTTCAGTACCTCAGAGTCTACCCCAATAGCCCCTGAGCCACCACAAAGAAAAGCTTTGGGAGCAAGCGGCAACCTCCATGGCTGGCAAATGAAGCCAACATGGAAGTGCAAAAAACTGCAGTTCCTCTAACGACCACTTGAGGGTGGCTACAGAAGTGAGTTAATCTCCATAAGGCCTCATACTAAAATGCCCAACTTTGCAGTATAAATAAACGTTTATAGCCTGATACAAAAATGGTTGATCTCTATAGCTAATTTTCCCATTCATTACAACTGTACAGGGGTTGAATCTTTACATAACTCACTTGTTTAAATTATATTAAGGCTTAAAGTTATCCATAATTAAGGGCATGGCCACTTTGAGTGACAGGTGGGTTCTGTCTTCATTCACCTACGTTTTACCTCTTTGCCCATTTTTGGATTGTCTGGATTCAGAATTCCCAAGATGGCGAAGGCAGTTCTGTCGATGGAGCTGACCAAACACCTGTGGGTGACGCCATGTTATTTAATTTAATTCAATTTTATTTGTATAGCGCCAATTCATAACAGAAGTTATCTCAGGACACTTTTCAAATAGAGCAGGTCTAGACCGAACTCCTTTAAAGACCAGTTACAAGACCCAACAGTAAACATCGAAGCAATCATTAACCTACAGGAGGCAAGGAAAAACTACTTTTAGACAGGGAAAAGAAAACCTAGGAAACAGACTTGGCTCTAGTGGGTGTTCATCCGCTTTGGCCAGGGGGGGAGAAGAAGAGAGAGAGAGAGAAGTGAGAAACAAGGAGAGAGACAGAGGACAGACAGTATGGATGCAAGCAACATACAGTGACAACCCAAACTACATGAATTGATGTATGTTTGATTGCTGAACTTGACAAACCGATATAACTAAAGACGATGACGATGAAGTCAGCTGAATCGATGGGTGCGACAGCGAGCAGTCGACCTACAGAAACAATCACGTAACTTTAGTGCAATTAAGAATTAATACTTTAATTAAATAACTATTAATAATACACATAATATAATCAGTGATTTAGCAATTGTACAAGCAGACCCTATTTGTGGCAGGAGGCTCTCACCAAGGATCCATGTAAAACCTGGAGACGAGAAACACGAAGAACCTTCGGAGAAGGAGTGAATTAGTAATCAGGAATACATAATTGGATTCATGGAATGAGGGCAGAAAAGATAGATGGAATGGGGCTCAGTGCCCATGGGTATTGTAATCCCCGATGGTCGAGTCTATACAGCATACATATAGAGATGGTCAGAGACTCACCGTAAACTGAAGGTCGGCCCATGTTCTACTTTTAGAACCTTTAGGACTGCAGATTGCATTCAGAGAAGCAAGTTTCTCGATGAGGGGAATAGGTACTAAAGTGACCTACCCATGAGAAATAAAGTGGTGCCTGACCATGAAGAGCTTTGTAGGTGAGGAGGAGGATTTTAAATTCTATTCTGAATTTTACAGGGAGCCAGTGCAGAGAAGCTAATACAGGAGAGATGTGATTTCTTTTCCTAGTTCCTGTCAGTACTCCTGCTGCAGCATTCTGAATTAATTGTAGCGTCTTAATGGACTTATTGGGGCTGCCTGATAATAAGGAACTGCAGTAATCCAGCCTAGAAGTAACACATGCATGGACTTTAGGTTGATATGTTAGCAGGCAGTCATGGCCAAGAACATCCACCACTAACCATATTAACAGTTGATTACCACTGTCAATTAAAAATATAGTGAAATATAAAAATAAAGTCAAAAGACAAAAAAAGGTCATCTACAGACCTGCAGTAGTGAGGCTGTACTTAGCTAGCTACATGCTAACATCAGCATGCTCACAGTGACAGTTCTGACAAGTATTAGTGTTTACATTGTTCACCATCTTAGTAAGCATGTTAGCAGTTCATCAGGGTGTTAGATAAGTTCCCCAAAATCCTTAACAATCAATTCAGTACATTTCACTCAAAACCAGTAATGTGTCCATTAATGTTTGCACAAAAGTTTGTGTCAATCCATCTTTTAGTTATTTCATGGGGGGACTGGAGGAAATGTTGCATCAAATCAGAGAAAGGAACAGAAAACAGACGTGGAGAAAGAGAACTGAATGTGACGTCAAAGTAGTAGTGCAGCTCATTCAAAAAACACAGAGAGAGGTGGGGACAGTTATCTAATATTAACCATCATAGTTAATATTTAATGGCGGGAATCAAAGATGCATCACACACACACACAGGCACATGCACACACACTGCTTCGACACCGTAATTCTGCTTCCCATGATGCACATCATAATTTCTGTGAGTTTTCACCTCTCCCGACTGCAAACCAGGTTTTGATGCTCACTATCCCTGTTGATAGTCCTGTCAGCCAGTATGCCTCCTTTTCCGCCGGCCAACAGGTTTAAACAACACAGTGGTGCTGGCATCACGTAACCACACCACCACTAGCTTCTGCAGCCGTGATCACAAAAGCCTGGACATTTGAGTTTGCCAGGAGGATGAGTAGGAATCACTAAATTGTGGTCCATTGCCCTTGAGGGTTAATGATGAGATGTACAGCAGGCTTGCATCACTGACCGGCTGGCTGGCTCGTTATTATAGTGAGCATGGCTTTGGTTTTGTTGATAACTGGCCTGCTTTCTGGGGCTGCCCCAATCGGCTGAAAGTGGATGGGCTTTGACCTACAGGTTAATATAGGACAGGTTGCTCTGCAGTACTATATCAATACCCAAACATGGGCTCCCTCCCAGTCTCAAACCATTTTTAATTGGGGATTTCATACATTTCACCCAGGACAGTGTCACAGAAGCACACAGTGAAACTTTGGGCCTTGCTGTTGGTGTATTACTATTCCTATGCTTATTATTGAGATGAAAAGTAAAGTTGACTACTATAATTACAGCTAGATTGCACATATTAGAGATATTAAATGTCTTCTATTTCACAGCAAAACAATGACAAACTAAATGTTTGGCCTGAGGTTATAAAGAAAGGGTTACAAAGGAAGAGAGATGATAAAAAAGCTGAGTAATATTATTCTATATATTATTATTATTATTATATTATTCTTCTCTCCACCTTTTCTCCTTCCTTCCTCTTATTCTTCCACTTTTCGTCGATCCCCTGCTTCTTTTCCTGTTCCTTCTCTCGTCTTTTTCTGTAATTTAATTTCTCCTAAAATGTTTCCCCCTCCATGCATTCCCTTCATCTCATCCCAATTCCTCTCCCTTCCCCTCGCCCTCTCCCTTCCTTCATTCTTCCCCATTCACTAATCTTTCCTCCACGCTCGGCTCCTCTTCTCCCCCCAGTCTGCTCTCCTTTCAATTGCCTCTTCCTTTCCTTTACTTATCTCCTCTGTCCTCTAACTGCTTCCTCTCTCCCTCCATTCTCTCCTCTCCTGTCCTCTCATTTCCTCTCATCCCACTCCATCCCTTTTTTCTCCTCAGAGATTTTCTCCCACGGGAGGTGGCAGAAGCTAATCCCAAAAAGCTGTTTTTAAAGGGCGGCAGAGAAGCAGCGGCCCTCCCCTTCAAAACACCCACAAACCTAACACCTTTTATATTCTTCCTCATTTCCTTCATTCCTGTTTGATTGCAGACTTGTCTAATAAAGCGTATACTTCCATAAGCACTCTCTGGCTTTATATTTTCATCATCCTCTCCCCTGACCAGTTGACCAGAGTCACTGCAGAGCTGTGTGTGTGTGTACAGCATTGTTTGCTGGGGCGGCACTTTGGGGATTGCCGCTATGAGAAGCTGGACGTATAGCACTGAGTGGGCAGAGAAAGCTCACTCAAGCCTGGAGTTATAATGAGGTCTTGTAATAAACAGATAACACTGTTTGATTCTGTACTGCTCCTCAATCTCAACTAGTTAATGCTCCCTCTTTTTAATTTTAATTGCACTATCCCACTTGGCAATATTGCTCATTTTCTTTTAAAAAAAATAAAAATGCAAACATCTCCCACGGAGGCAGAGAACAAAGCGAAAACAGGCTTCCGGCTTGCCTTTCATTTCATGTTTTAATAAACTCATAAAAAGAAATATTTTGATTTCAACAACAGAGAGACATATTGCCTCCCAGTGTACGAGAATCTCTTCGGCATGAAATTGTTAAATGTGCTCTAAATAAGGTGGCAATGAAACGTAAAATGACTGGCTGGTATCGGCGGTGGGTTGGGAAGACGGAGGGAAAGGCTCAGGCGGATTCTGGAGGAGGTGATAAGGAGAATTGGTTGGGGAAGGAGGAAGAGGAGATGAGAGGGGGATGAGGAAGGAGGTATAAGGGAGGGAATGCAAAAGTGTAGAGGGAGAAAGAAGAGAAGAAAACAAGAAGAGGGAAGGAAATTGGACAAGGAATGAGAGAGCTAGGGAAAGTAGTAGGGGAGGATATGGAGGGTACAGATGGGGTGGCAGAAGATGAGAAGATAATAAGAGGAAGAGAGCATAAGAAGAAAAGGGGAAGGTAAGGGAGGAGATTGGGGCAGGTAAGCGACAAGGCAAGGAAAAGAAAAAACAGAGTTATAATGTTAGAGAAAAATGGGTATTACAGAGAAGAAGAGGGGAAAGGAAATGGCAAAATGACAAAAAGCAGGAGGGGAAAAGGATGAGAGAACATAGAAGCTTGGGGAGAGATGTGATCAGGTAAGAGAGGAACAATGGAGGAGAGCAAGAGAATAGTACAAACAGGATTAGACAGGAGATGAGAGGAAAATAAGCTGAGACGACACCTGGGGAGGAGAGAAGGAGAGACGGGAGGAGGGAAGCAGAGTAAAACTGAGGAAAAGTGACGAGTGGGGAGGCAGGAGAAGGTGAGGAAGAGAGGAGATACGGGAGGATTGGAGGAGAATATATAGCGAACACAATGGATTTGGATGGCAGAGTTAGAGACCTCCAAATCCCCTGAAGAAAACAACACAGTGAGGCAGGGAAAGACAGAGCCCTGCATGAGGGGAGATAGAGGTAAACCACACTGGATTCTCACTCGCAGCCAGAACCAGCCTACATTTTCTGCACTCTCTCTGGCCCCCGAACCAACAATGTAACCCAGCGTAGCTTCCAAAAGCACACACCATGCAGCAGCTGCATAATCCAAATTCCAAAGGCATGTAATTAGAAGAGTTAAATTGGGAGCGGGAACTGTTGTGTGTCGTGAGAGGCGGGCGCTTATTTAGAAAATGCCAAATCGCCTCATGTTGTAAAGTTGCAAACCAGATTTTGCAGAGCACAACATTTCCATTACTGCTTGTACTGTGAAATCCTTAAAATATATGAATATATATCTCTAAATGAAATTCTGTGTTATTATGAGCTTAAGTAGAATTATGATGTGAAATTAATCTCTGGAATCCAACAGTGTAAACTGCTAATATGACAGAAATGACCACTTTACTCTAACTGTTACTCTTTATTACCTGGAGCGAAAATGTACCTCAGTGAGGTACCAAACTCAATAAAAAGGGAGATCATCGCTGACAGATGATGGTTTTTAAAAGAGTTGTAATGTGAGATTTGTTACTTTAGGCATTGAGGGTTCCTGAAGTATAGGTCCTATTCATTCAGCATTGTATTCCCAGTTACTACAACTAAACATTTCTGAATTTGTTTCTTGTCTTATTTGTGCCATTGGATGGCTTCTTCTCCACAACATCAGCTGAGGTGGTTATCACAAAACCATTCTCACAAAATTATTTATGGGGATCACATAAACCTGCAGTATAATTGTGTTTCTAGGGGACTCCTGTGCTCTCTGTTGAAGAAGATTGAAGATATCATTGAAACAAAACTTTGACGGGGGAATTTACAAAGAGGAAATACAGGAACTTGACACTGAGTGAATTTCAATAACACTGAATGAAAGTAAAATATGACATTGTTTATTAAAAATATTGGTGTGCATTTTTGCCAGAGGATTAGCTAGCTTATTTATCTATAAGCCGAATGCAATGTTTAAAGCCTACAATCGAACTTCATTGACATCTCCTTCACTCTGCTGTTTGTCTGCCAGAGCTATTTAAAACATGTGTGGTTGTGCAATCTTTAGTGTTTACCTAGTCACAATGTCTGATGAAACAATTTCATCAACATTAGTAATAGTTAATGCATGCTGAAGATGATAATCTAATGTTTTTGGGCTATCCTACTTAAACTCACAGTTAAAAAAGGACAGTCACAGATTTGATTGTAGCCAGTAGCCTGTCTTTTTTAGCAGCTGCTTTCACATTATGTGAACTCTCAAGAAACCCTTGGATTATTGACTGCCAAACAGCTGAAGTGGAAAGCAAACTGTTAACAACTGAGTTATGAAGAAATAGATATAAGGAGAAATTTGGTTAAAAAACAAGACAATAAAATCAGTAATGGGAATACATTATGCATGAGTGTCCATGAAGAAAATATACGAAGAAATGTGAGTGGAGGTGAAGTTATTTTTGTGAACCCAACAGTCACATTGTTGCGGTCATTATCACTTTACATGAGAGTGTCTCTGTGTTTGTTTTCTTACCTTGTGGTTGTAAAGGCCATCTCACTGTTCCTTTCAATAGGAATAATCTGTTAATTGATTTGTAGTTTAAACAGATTTAGAAGCCATCAGGCTGTTATGGCCACATTATTTTACATTGTGGTTTGTAGCAGTAGCAATACAGGGTACTAAAGTAAAGTAAAATTACATTCTTACATACTCTCATGAAGTTAAAGTAAAATCTGGTATCAAATCGGAGAAAGTAGAAACAAACTTGAGTGATTTCCTTTGTGTAAGAGCCTTATTAAGGTTAAATGTATATTTATACTGCAATGTAGGTACATACATAGGTGTAATTGTGTGTTTATGCATATGTGTGTGGTTTGCTAGGATGTACAAAGAATCTAACTGACAAAGTGCAGAGTGACTGAATTTATAAAATAAAGAAATTAAATGTGTGAAAGAACACAGGGAGCATCATGACACATTTGACGACTGAAAACTGATGATAATTTGCAACAATTTAAGAGAGACGTATAATTATGACACTTCAGTGTTATTACATGAGGGTTAAAGTTCAAGTCTGATACTATGAATAAGTTAGGTCATGTGATGATTTCTGAGACAACTTGATGACAACTGAGCGAAATTCAAATTTCCATGGTATGTAAGTTCTCAAGCTACACTGGTAAAATCCATTCAAATCAACTATCTGCAAGAAGAGGAAAGGGACGACTTTTAAACTTTAACATCAGCCTGCGACAGGGAAAAGACAGAGGACTAGACCTGCAAACAAACTGGGTGGCCATGGTGTAAGTGCAGGCCAACCACCAAAGCCGCAAGCCATCCATTACAATCATTAGAACATACAACTTGTTGGGTATTATCCCTTACATGGGACACCCAGCCAATCAGAATTAAGGGTTCTCAGTGGTTCCTCAGTCACACAGTTGTGGGTCTACCTGTGACAGTCCATGATAGCGTTGATATTTAAGACATGTATTTTCTATTTGTTTTAAAAGAAATAAAGTAGCAACAAAATCAGGTACTTGGCAGGCCCTGACACACTTGTCAATGTTGGGCCATTAGTGAGCATCTGTAGCCCAAGTTTTTACGGTGGTCCCTCACTGTTGGCAATTCCGATAGGTGACAGAAATCACTCTGAAGTGAATCAGTGCATGAGAAGAGAGACGGAAGGGAACACTTTTTGGCTAAGACACAGGCGACATGAGTCTGAAGCAGTGATTCCAACCATGGCTATACAGACTCTCAAACCTCCTCAACTAAAATTCCACCAAACCTTTACACCAAACCAACCTGTCAGCAGAGTCTCTACTGTCTCTGGTGGGCTGTGTTTTGAATGGAGTCTCTAAGACCACATTCAGACTGCAGACAGGTGGCCCAAATCAGATTTTTTTGGGGTCAAGTGACCAGGTCAGACTTCTTCAGAAGTAGTGTGAACACTCAAATCTTGCCCAGATCTGATTTTTTAAAATCAGATTTAAGACCACTTCCATATGTTGTCCTGAATCAGACCCAGGGTCTGATTTTTTTCAATGCGGCTGCAGTGTGAACAACCAAGGCGGATTTTGGATTGCGACTTTAACGTCAATTCTACATCGACATTTGTTCACAATTCTGCGCCCAGGAGGAGGCGGGGCGTGGCAATATCAGAGCAATTGACGAAAGCATGGCAGACACTGTTGACATCCATATGTACTTCTGTAAACCATAGACATCATGTCTATGCTGTAAACAGCGTGCTGCGTGTGACGTCATACGTCATGTCTTCTTCTGCGCATGCGAGTCACTTCGGGGCTGTAGGAATGTTCACACTGGAGTCTGATGACGGACGCATTTAAATTATAATGTGAACAACCACGCAAAAAAATCGGATCTCAGCAAAAAAATCGGAATTGAGCATTAAGACCTGCAGTGTGAACGTAGCCTATGCTGCACATGCTCACAGAATAACCACTGTTAATGTGAAACATCTCATTTAAGAGATATAACAAGACGGCCCTTGATGAAGAGTTCCAGTTACATGTCTGCAGCTAATATGACTTCTCCTCAACTCTGACATTTTATTTAGAGCACTCAGCCCCAGGGCTTGGAACACAGAGCTTTCCATTTGGCACCAGTTTGGCTCCAT
The DNA here is from genome assembly GCF_004916995.1 of Morone saxatilis. Taxonomy (NCBI): domain Eukaryota; kingdom Metazoa; phylum Chordata; class Actinopteri; family Moronidae; genus Morone; species Morone saxatilis. Next base: position 26,755,532 of record NW_023339740.1, on the reverse strand, counting down.
GAACACACTCATCCACATACAAACAGCTCTGCGCACACGCTACCCTGCTACCACACTAAGGGGTTCAAATACACACAAACCCACCTATACATGAGGGAATCATGCAAGTATGTATTTTCACTTACACACATACACATGTATATGCATATATAATATTTCTATATTTACAAAGACATAAACAAACCAATATCCATATAAACAGAAATATTTGTTTTTTAGCGGTGCACAGATAGAAGCATGTGAACACTCACATACACATGCACACTCACTAGCACACACTTGGCTTACAGCAAATCTCATGCATATGAAGGAGTGCTGGCATGAGCAGCTCTGCAGGGGAATGTTAGCTCCTCATGCCCGTGTCTCATTCTGATCCCCCAGGGAGCACAAAGAACTAAGTGATGCCCAACACACACACACACACATACATACACAGATATACAGGCAGAGAGAGGGCAGAGGAGAACACACAATTCTCAAACGGACCACATGCCAAATGTGTCGATGGATTTATTTAGGAGCCAGGTGCACACATACATGTATACACACACACAAACAAACACACACAGAAGCAAGAGGCCATCGCTGTAGAGTCAGTGGCACTAAAGCCCTGGCGCCATTACCCACAAGTCTTGGTGTGCCAGTACCCATCATCCTTTGCTTAAATCTTGAGCCCAGAAGGTGAAAAAAAGGATGGGATGAGGGAAGAGTAAAAAAAAAAAACACAGCTCCATAAAACAGAGATAGGGAAAAAATGGAAAACATTTTTGTAAAACTTTGAAAAACAATGAGGGGAAAAGAAAAGAACAGAAATGAGGACAGATGAAGCATGAGAAGGAAATGCACGGTCTGGTGTGGAGTATGACGCACAAAACATCCATGGAGCATATTGGGATATGTTTTTGCCCAGGCATTTTTTTTTACTATCCAGTCTGAAATTGGTACTGGTATTTGACTGTTTTAGAATAAACTTACATGCTGTAAATGTTGAGAGTTTTCTTGCAAACTAACACAATCAAGGAAAATTTATTTGAATGGCACTTTTCAACAAGGAGGCAATTCAGAGTGCTTTACAGAAGACATTTAAAAAAGTAACACAAGGCAATTTAAAAGATACAAATCAGATCAAATTGAATAAAACAGAACACAGGAAAACAATTTCCAATTTAATTTGTTTGTGAGATTTAATCTCTGCTGGTAACTAGCAAGAAGCCTTCTTATTTCTTCTCTGCTCTGTTCCGGAGCATTGATACATTTCTTGGTGTGCAGTCCAACCTAATCACAACACATTGCTCTATAGTGCCGCTGGTGAAAAACTGCACCATTATTTTTCCATATATACAATTTTGCAAACTTTGCTGGTAGATAAGTTGGGAATGTGTTATGACTATTACTGTGTTACATGTTTAATTAACTGCATTGCTTTGACCCTTCAGACTCATATGATGTATTCATCTTAACTGTCACTAAAATTAAGGCAGAACTTGTTTATTTTCCAAGGTTAACATATGTTTTTCCAGTTTCAGGGATTATATTTTATGTTACCTGTTTTCTCCTTATTTGGAATATCAATTTATTATCCATTACTGTCCTTAATATTTTTACTGTACTCTCCTTGGGAGGGCTGTTGACAGCAGAAGTGTTAGCTCTACATCGTTCCATAGTTTATTACCGCACAGGGATGAGATTAACAGTAGAGGCCTGAGGTAAGAATCATACTCATACGTACAGGAACTTTACTCCTGCACCATCCATGCACCAAACAGGCCAATGTCTCCCCTCCATCATATCTGCCATTTTTTTGCAAATACAGCCCCCAAAATCTTACAGACTGGACCTTTAAGTTAGACAATTGCTTTTTATACTTTTGTAATGCTTCTTTATTTTCTCTATTGCAGCAGTGTTTGTGTCGTTCTTTTTTTAATGGAACTGAAATGGCATCTTTACTTTTCTCTTGAGGCGCAACACGGGGAACAGTTGGGGAAAGTCTCGTATTTGGCATCTAAACAGTTAAAGTGCAATTTGTATTGTTTGAGAAACTTTAACGCTTAACCCTTAGATGCATGAGTGACTGGAACCCTACACTTCTTCCATAAGTGGGGTCTAAAATGACCCGTCACCCGTATTAGAATCAATTGTGTTTTTAATGCCATTTTTGTCATTTAGTTAAGAGAATAATCATTTGCTATTATACTTTGTAAAAAATTTTTTTATATTTTTGTCCACACAAGAATGATTACACGTATGAAATTATTTTTATTTTTCACTTTTTCAACATTTTTGGAAAAATGGTTTGAAAAATGTTGAAAAACATTTTTTAAAATTGAAAAGAAGTCAACATTAACAAAAATTACACAACAGCAAATAGAAACAATGTCAATATCAATTTTGGTGTGTACATGTGTGTGGTTGTTTGTGGTGTGTGTGTGTGTGTTGTGTGTTGTGTGCATGTGTTTGTGTGTTGGTGTGTGTGTGTGTATTTCAAGATTCTAGTCCAAATCCCATAACTGCCTCTTCATCCCATCTGTTAAGACCATTTCAACTGTAACCTAGCAAACATAAAAAAAAAAAAAAAAATAAGAAGAGAATGTTTTGGAATGACAAGCAAACCTATTGATCAATATGTAGCTATATAAATAAATGGCACACACGCATGCACACAACCACAGACCACACACAATACATACAGTAATGTTAGCTAGCTTGGTTTAGCTAGCTATTGTGGATCCTAACTTTAAAAGTAGTAACTTTGTTGATACATGAATAATAACACATGTAGTCCATGAATGACCACACACACACAGATCTCTGAGGTGAAAAAATGAAGATTAATACTTACATGTATCAGATCTTGCCTGTGTAAAATAAATCTTCTTTAAGGGGTTGACCCACTTATGATATAGTCTGTGTGGTCCTTAAAATACATATTCCTGGACAGTCCACCAGTGGATAAGAGTCAAAGATTCCCATGAAAATCCCATAAAAATAATTGCGGTGTCATTTTTGACCCACTTATGGAAGCTTGGGTAGTAATACAAAAACGTTAAATTTTGAAAAATGTATTAAAAGGTAAGTTTTAAATTTTCAATGGCATTATACAATAACATGTTTTTTGGAGGTAATACATGGAATATGAAACGATAACAACTTTTTCATTACAAAGATATTGCAAGAAAACGACCTCACCGGGTCATTTTAGACCCACTTATGCATCTAAGGGTTAAAGCTTAAAGCTACTATAGTGTGTGTGTTGTAATCTTTACATTCCCGCAATCACAGGGTGTCAGCTCACTAATCTGCAAGGTGTAGCAAGGTGTGATCTGCAGAGCCAGACTGCACAGCAAACATCCAGTATTCCTCCAGGTAGGCCCTGTGTTTCTGTAAGAATATCTCAGGCCTTTGCTGCTGCTTGGCACAGTTCTTAATCTCAATGAGCAGACGTGCCAGCCACAACCATCCAATTCAGGCCTTGGCCACTGGCTCATCTGCTGCCTTGCAGCAAAACAGCCTGCTGGTCCGATCACTGCCTTTCTTCTGCCTCGCCACTGACTCTTTGTTTTCATTTACCTGTTTTCTTATGGACTGCAAATCAGACGATCTAGTGTCCTGGACATTATCGGAGTTTTTTTCATGTTGTTTACCAGACTGTCACATCAAAGTGTCTTGTCTGATAATATAAGTTTACTTGTGAATTTCTTTTTTTGAAAGGATTTTCAAAAAGTCTGAAATTTGCAGCTTGGTAGATTAGAGATTCATATTGTGACTTTTCTCTCACCTCATTCAAAGCTTATTTCTCCTTGCTGCTTTGGTAACACAAAGGTTTGACACTTTTAATACTGTAGCAGTTTGGTAGTCATGTGTTTAAGAGGCAACAGTCAACTAGTAGTCCCAGTCAAATTAATTAATCCTTGATGAAGAAAATATACAGTCTCCAAGTAAAGTGTCAAAGGGTATCCACTCAATAAACTTTATATGTCCTAAAATTTACGGATTGAAGGAAATCTAATAATTTTTGTGGGTGATTGTGTAGTAATGCAATATAGAATGCCTCCCAGGTGAAATATAACCTACTTTGTTGCATCCATGGAGGTCTTCCACCTGCATTCAAGGGATTTTAATTAATGAGTTTTAGAAATGTTGGTAGGCGTATTTTGGAACCTGGGACAAAACCAGGCTAGCTGTTTCTCCATGTTTCCAGTATTTATGGTGAGCTTGGCTTAACACACCGATGCTCACTAATCACTCACAAACCGTCAGATCATCAGACGCTTGTCTCCTTACCGTGCATGGTTAGGGCCCACTCTCTGGAACTGTGCCATCTTTTAAAACAACCTTAAGACCTAATTTTTCTCTCAGGCCTCCTCTCACTTTTGGGGATGTGTGGGAGGGAATTAATACCTTTATAATTTATTCTTGTTTTATTTTATTTTGCTCGTATTTGTTGTGTGTGAAGCACATTGGGCTTGCATTGCATCTATCTGCAGACTCATCTCACTCACTCTGCACCGACTTTAGCACCCAAAGAGGAGGAACCTGATTTCAATTCATCCTTATCCAGCAAACAATCAGTTTGTCCAAATTCATCTGGACTCACACAGGGAAGAGGTTTTGGATACAGTTACAACCTTTATGAGAATGGGTTGTGTTGAAGATGTGTATCAATATAAACCAATAACATAATGATTTCATCATTCTACTCTACACAAGGACTCCATTGTCATCACACTAAATTCCTAATTTCCGATAATACTGCTGGTACTGTTTGCCAAATTCCATTTAAATCAACATGTGCAAGGATCACGAGTCAGTTAACGTAACAGGGTTGAGTATACACCTGCAAGCACTCACAAAATTGTTCAAAAGTGTACCTACACTAACACACACACACATACTCACACACACAAACACACACACACTGCCCATGTGCACTGATGCATGCACAGACTCAGGCAGTTAGCTTTCATTAAAAAGAGATTTAATTACTCTGTATCTTAATTGAAATGACACACAGAAACCCAGAGAAAGAAATACAGGCAGGAAAAAAGGAGTGAGAGTGACAAGACAAATGCAGGAAAAAGCAACGGGGGAAAAAAGACAGAGGAAAAAGCCGCCTGCTGTTTTAATTTGAAAGTAATATCTGTCTCATTAAATGCCCTCCTGATATTTCTGCTTGGGTTCTTTCTGAAACCTGACTGGGATCATTACAGTGACAGCAGGCAGACACCATGCTCTGATTATGAGCATGTTATCCCTGAATCATGTGCACTTACAGTTTCTTAGGTCACCGTTTGAAATAGTCTCATGAAACTGGGGCTCAGACAGGCGGAGACACCAAGAGAGCTGAGAGAAATGGCCAACTCAAGATGGGTTTTTGCAAGTAGGTTTTTCATTTTCTTTTAAAAGTTTCCTCTTTTCATGATCAAGACTGTAATCAGTCCTTTCTTGCCTGCAAGGAAACATTAGTATTACATTATTGTCTTGTGAATACTGTAGCATTTTTTGTTGTTGTTGTTGTGAGAGAATTCATTTTTGCATTTCTGTATCTACAAAATCATTTTACAGTATTTATAACACTACCTGAACAGTCATGTTTCTGTACTTTCATCACAACAAAATACAGATGATATATATATATATTTTTGTTTTGTTTTGTTTTGTTTTGTTTTGTTCGCAATTGTACTCAGCTAGACTGAATATCATGGACAACAACCATCCTATCTCATTATCTTCTCCAGCAGGTGTATGGAGTGTTTTCATAGGGATCCATTGCTTCAAAAGGAAGCAGTAAGCTGAACAAAACAAGCACTCCTCTTGCCAAGGAGGACTCTGCAGCCAGACAGTACGCAGCTACCAAACTCCTCTTGGCTTCAACTCAACATTCCTAAAGTTGTTTAGGAATAGGTGTATTAGGGTATGAAAATATAGAATTGAAATGAATGGAAAATAAATCTTGTATGACTGTGTGGGAGAATGTATACAGTTGATAATGGAGTGTTTGGTTTAATTCAAACCACAGCAGGGTAAACAAAATAATGTAAAAACTGACTATGACAGAGATGTGTGTGTGTGTGTGCTTGTGTGGTTATGCATGTGTGGAAAGACAGCAAAACAGCAAGCAAGAATTCTCTAACTTTTCTCAAGGTAAAAAAAAAGCTCAAAGGTTATCAGAAGTGTTTTTTTTTTTGGATCTCAAAGGAAAGTTTGCAACTCTGAATAACATTTATTTTTCAAAGACAAATCCCCTGTTACAGCTAAAATTGATGTTTTATTATACACTGTAATGTTGCCAGAGGACACATGAAATACTAGACGGTGATGGACATTAAATGGTCTAAGATGTAATCAGTGCCAAATCCAAAAATCCTGGTTTAAAAGAGCATGTTTTCTCTTTACTCAACCTCACAGGGATTTCTTAATGTGGACAATCTTCCAAGGTACGAGTGTTTGTGTCTTTAAGCAACTAATTAGTTAGCAACCAAGATTGGGCTCATAATAGGCATTTATGAAGGGGTTTTAAGTCTAGTAATATTGTCAC
>NW_023339740.1:26748253-26748973 GCF_004916995.1 Morone saxatilis | reverse complement strand
TTTGCTTGTTTCCACTGCTATGTACAAAGTTTCCTGTTGTTTCAGATCATGCCACTCCCACCTGACCTATGTTCCTGCAACTACCTAATCACTTGACCTCCCCCGCCCACCTGCACACCTGCTCCCACTTCCTCATCAGCTCAGTGGCATTTATGCCAGCCCACTTCCATTCATTCCCCACCAGACCGTCTGCTGTGCATCTACCTTAACAGTCTAGCCATTTTATGCCTTGGTCTGAATTTTTCACCTGTTTTGACCTCCTACTTGCCTTTTGGACACCTGCTTACTAGTCTGATCCCCTATTGATTAAGTTTGCCTTATCTCCCCTGTCTGCCTGGCTTTGACCTTGAGTAAATTTGAACTTTTTGATTTTCTGGCCTGGTCTCAGAGTTGTGCCTTTGGGTTAAAAATATTTTTTTTCCTTTACACATATGAGTGCACACCTGTGTGTATGTGGTCCATTGAAACCGAAGTTATCCATTTTACTCTGTACTATTTATTTAACAGAGCCTAACTCACAGTCACATAATACAGCTACTCATATATTACAGGTTCACATTATTGAAGTTTTTAGGTTACTTTCGGTATGGGCCTATAAATTGTTGGCCAAAAGGTCAAGCATGTAGGCCCACACTGTAAACTCAGATTTTGTTTCTAATGTCCACTCAAAAAAGTGTCAGCTGAATGTTAAAGTTAGCTTAGTGTTAACAGTCTGAGGAC
>NW_023339740.1:26737999-26748153 GCF_004916995.1 Morone saxatilis | reverse complement strand
TTAGGAATCTGATGATGATGATGATGATGATGATGATGATGATTCTTTTTGTGACCTTGACATTGGGATACTTCTCATTGAGCGTGAAGGTGCTGTGCTCACATCTTCCCAGCATCTCAGTCCAGCCTTGTTGAAAATCATCATTGAGGGAGAAGTCGTGATGGACAACATTCAAGATCTGCCAAAAGCAATGTGCATTATTTGGACTCACGTATGCACTCCATCTTAACTACCCCAAGACTATGAAGCTAACATTTCAGTTCATCCAACAGGTATTGCTCTTGTTAGGCCACACTGACCTAAAGCCGAAGCTACAGACTTTGAAAAATCAGCTCGCAATGTAAAGAGATGTCAAGTCTACTGTAAGAAGCTGTTGACTACATTTTTTTTTTTGCCACACCAGTAAAACACTTTCTTACCTGTGGGGTAAACCTTTTTATTTTCTGTAAAACAAGCGGACGAACAGACACACATAAAACACAGACACACACACACACACACACACACAAACAACACAGACACGTACAACACCCACACACAAACACATACAACACCCACACACATAATGAGATGCAGATTTACAAGACTAAAACAGACAAGCATAAGTCAATACCAGCAATGGTCAACTTAGTAAAGGTAGACAGGGGCAGAATAAAGCAACACAGACGATCTGGTGGAGAGTGAAGGCAGGTAGGTATATATTAATACTAATGATGTCATGGAGAACAGGTGTGAAGAACGTAACTGATCAGGCTATGGGCAGAGGCAGATGGGGCAGTATGGAACTAAAGCCAACCAGTCAAGGCAGATGGCCACCCACATAGGGCCAGGTTTGCCACTGTTGCCAAGTGCTTGTTCATGGTGGGAATTGGTAGGTCTCTGTAAATAATTTTATAAGCAGAATTGTTTAGCCTGCCTCTTTATGAAAAGTGTCCTGAGATAACTTATGTTATGATTTGGCATGATACAAATAAAACTGAATTGAATTGTACTACCCTCCAGACTTTAGTCCGGAAACAGTGAAAATCAGACTGAAAGCTGTCTCATATGAACCGATCCAACGCAGTCTGAATGTGCTTTAGAGCTGCGTCAATACGCTTGTCCCCTGTATGAAATGTCCATTGTAACTGGTCATGATGGTCCATATGTCTCTTGCCAGGCACTGTCTTACTCCCTCTTCCTTTCCTTGCAGTTCTAATACATTAGTTCGGCGTTCTTGCTGAACAGGATTGTTCGAATTTGCTGTCTGCAAAGCGTTCTAAAACTGTGAATGTTGGATACTGATGCCATTAAATAGTTTGTCTCAACTTCCTGCATTTCAGGATACCACACAAAGAACAACAAAAAAACGTGTTTATTAGTTTTGACAAATGGGAAATGAAAAATATACCACAAGCAGCCACTTTGTTGGTGCAGAACACAAACACAACCCATAATGTGTTCACACCTACCTTCAAGAGCTTAAAGCGATAATGTCCCAAAGCTATTGTGCACAAAGCTCAGCATAATTGCAGTCACCTTGTTGTTAGGCTACTGTAATGAATAACATTTCCCTGTATGGTGGCAGATTAAACAAAACCATTGGCATAAAGCTGCATGAGGCAGCTTCACACACTGATAGCTCCCAATGTTAGAGCACCAAAAAAGAGAGGAAAAATAACTGAAAGGTTATCAGACAAGTCAATTATATAACTGAATACATCAGTTCATAACACTGGTTGTTAAATCATTTAAATGGTGTAAAAAGAAATAAAGCTTTACACACCTTCACTAATTAGTAAAAAGGCATGAAAAGAGTTTTGGAGTATCACTTTCGGGCTCTGAAGCCATACGCTAAACTTCTTCAGAACCAAAAGGGATGACCCTTTGATACTTAAAATAGAGCTGTTTGGTGAAGTATTCCTTTAATTCCCTAGTAATTAATTGCATATGGACAAGAACTCCTGACTGTAACTATAACTGAATTGTACAAAGTTTATGGACTTTTCAGTCAGGAGAAATTGGATCCTCTTCTCTTTAACTACCCCTTGATAAGGCTCATAATATGGATTTTTTTACATGGAAATATTGCCCTTTCACAGTTTTTCTCTTCTGTTCAAAACCAGTTGACCTTAGCTTGGGCAATGTGCTAATGAAGGCTTTAATTATTTAATTTCTTCTTATATCAAGTATCAAAAGATGTCTCTATGCACATGCAGGAGAGTCAGATGTTCTTGTCGTGTTTTAGATGACACAGGGTGGATAGGTTTCTCTTTAATGAGGCAGCTGAGGCAAGGCAGTTTTATGAGCTTTTGAAAGAATTTTAACTTTAAGTATTTTTTTGCCTAAGCTTGACTCACCAGATGTTTCATTGAAACACATTTGTGAAAACACAGCTCTTAGTACATAATTTGTAGTTATGTTCACAAAAGACGACATGGCTTGTTTGTGGTGAATTAATATACTTTACCAAGGATTCATAAAGTTCCTAATGGTAACCTGTATGTGTGGTGCAGGCAATGTTTTCTTTACATGTGAAAATGGTAAATGGATTGCATTTATATAGCACCTTTCTAGTCTTCTGACCACTGACACACCAGAGCGTTAAACTACATATTAACCTTCACCCATTCACACGCTGATGCTGCAATTCAAGGTGCCAACTGCTCATCAGAAACAGAAACTAATGCTTGTTCACACACACACACACACACACACACACACCTACCAATGGCACAGCTTTTGGGAGCAATTTGGGGTTCAGTATCTTGCCCAAGGACACTTCAACTTGCAGACTGGAGGGAGGCAGGGCTTGAAGCATTTAGTGGACAACCAACTCTACTTCTAAACCACAGCTGCCTCAAATATTAAATATGGCCCCATAGACACTGTGTAACTGGTGGATTCAAACCAAGCATTTAAAATGTGTGAGACAGAGCAACACATTCTTATTCCCAACTCATCAACTATGACGCTCTATGTTGGTCAGGTTCAGGCACCAAAACTACTTGTCAGGTTTAGAAAAAAGATCATAGTTTGGGTTAAAATAAGTATGTTAGTTACGTAAGTTAAATTAAATATGTTACATAACTTAACTTGCATATGAGTTACAAAGAAGTCAGTGTTGACTATTACTACTACTACTACTACTATATTTTACAAACAAAAAGCGGTCTCCTGGGTGAAAGTCCTATATTTGACTCATCCAACCACAACAACCTCCTTCCTGTGCAGGCTTTTTTTTTGTTCTTTATATCACGTCACCTTTCTTTGTCAGCCCATCAAAACATCACACTAGAGAGGTACCTACATGGCACGGGGCCACTGACCGGGTTGTGAGCTGGGAGTGAGAACAGGCTGGGCAGAGAGACAGAGAGAAAGGGAAAACTGAACTCTTGTAAGGTATCAGCTTTATGTCAGATTTTGGAAAAGGTGAAGGTTCACAGCCTCTGCTCTCTCCGCTCGGCTTACCACAGCAACCTCTCCTTCTGCCCTGCATCAGTCTCCAGGGTTACAGAAACCACACTGGTGGAGGAAAGTTATTCATTATTCAGGGGGCTACAGATACATAAAGTCTACAGATCTCAGACGCACAAACACACACATGCACACACATGCACACACACACACACACGCCTCTGTCTTTGTGTCTCAGAGTCAGAGCAGCTGTGTACTTAGGTACAGTGACCTCTGACCTCTCTGTCTCTGTGTAAGTTATCAGATCTCCCAATCATTGTGAGAACACACACACGCGCACACACACACACACATACATACAGATAGAGAGGGTCAAGGCAGGTACAATAGGACCAAGTATAGCCTTTGACCTCTCCTGTCTCCATCTCCCGACTCTATCAGCTGACCCCATTCATTATATAGTGACCCACAAGAATTATACATTTCCACACAGAGATACACACATTCACATACAGCCTCAGTTCCTCTAAGTTTGGTGACGTTCTTTTCTCCTCTCTACATTTTGAATTCATTTGTTTCTCCATGTTTTCATTTATATTTAGATGAATTGGTTCTTTTTTATTTATAATTAAGAAATGTGCATTTCAATCAAACTACTGTTAACTCTGCAACAGTAATTGAGCCTGAGTTTATACAGTATTGTTCTACTTATTGCAATTCCATCCACAAAGCAACTAGCAAGGTTAGCTGAGATGAAGATTTTCAGTTTTTTTGCAAAGTGCAAAAGTTCCCAGGCAAACAAAAAGGGATATTTTTAGTTCCTCAGACTTACCAGTACCTACTGATTCATGTTATAGGTCACTTAAACAGGCAGCGGTGCAACCAATGAACTCACTTTAATTAAGTAGGAAGAAGAAGTACTACGGCAAATAAGTTTAAAGTACATGTTAAGAATTTTAACATGCTGACCATATACTCAAAAGACTACTGTCAGTGTAACATGAGTAAAATGTGATCCAAATCAGATATTAAATTAAACCAGTGTGATATGATTAGTCTTAATACCAAAAGCCTACCAGTGACTGTACCTGTATACACATTAGAAACACCACCACCATTCACTGCAGCCTCAAATATACCATCAAGTGGATCAACATCTTTCTGACACAGTGTGAATGACAATTAAACAAGATATGATTTAGATTTAAGTCAGGGCTGTGTATGTGTCTGATCCTATCGTTCTCTATGTGTGTAGGGGCTGCATGGGTCAAGCCTTTGCCATGCAATAAATCATTGTCATCCATACTGCCTGAAGGACCCCTCCATCTGAGCCAGGAACCCATCACTTTAGTCGGGTATCTCAATAGGCACCATGGGGGCCCTATCAGTCATTTAGCCTGGGGTAATGGGCCTTCTCCCAAGATGCCACGTGCACACACACACATACACACACATACATAAATTTGCAACCAGTTAAATTAAATAGGAAGAAGTACTACAACAGCAAATAAGTATACAGTACATGTTCTGATCAACACAGCTGACATTGGAGGAGTCATCAGAGAACATTTGGATGTGACAAGTTCCTGTAAGTTAGAGGTAGAAAGTATAAATGGAAATTTAGCCAACCCAGTTCCTTGTGGTGCACTTGTGCTCCTCATTACTATGTTTGAGACATCACCATCCAACTGCACATACTGCTGCAAGTAAGGTAATCTGTCCTGAATTATTGTCCTGAATAAATACCCAATAAATCAATCATTGTGGGGTACACAATGATTGATTTATTGGGGATTTAACATTTTCTCAAAAACATATTTCCCCCCACTCTGTCACACTAATAATTATCTCTGCAGTCTCTTTCTTTCTTTGGTCTCTCCTTACATTCCTGCCTCTGAGCTATTCCCTCTTTTGGCCTTTATTTTCCACCCCCAGCTGAATCAGTAGCAGCTCTCCACTTCCTTCTGCCTTTTTCCTTCAAAGCCAATCTCTCCATTCACTGTTCTAATTAGAGCGCTCATTCCCAGTGACTGTGCCCCATACCTCTACACTGCTCGATGGGAGTTCTCCATGTTAAATAATGGATGAGAGCTAGTGAAGGACCTGTGTGTGTGTGTGTGTGTGTGTGTGTGTGTGTGTGAGTGAGGGACTGAGCGAGATCTAGTGTGTGTAAACAAGCAAGAGAGCGACACAGAGACAATGAGTGTGTTTTCTATGTGTGTGTCTGATTCTGTGTGTGTGTGGGGGGCCGCAGGGACAGGCCTTTGCTATGGTAATAGATCATTGTCATCCAGGCTACTGCCTGAAGGACCCCTTCATCTGAGCTGGGAACCCATCATTCTAGTCGGGCATCTCAACGGGCACCACGGGAGCCCTTTAGTCATTTAGCCTGGAGTAATGGGCCACATGCACACACACACAAACACACATTTGCAAGCACATACATGCACACAAAAGCACAAAAATCAACCAAACACACTCAAACCAACTTGCACACAAATTATACCTGATAATATTTTCTAGTTTAACGTCCCTGCAGTCTTATACCCAGAATGCTGATGTGTTTTTTGTTAGACAAAGTGTCTTTGCTCAAGAGGCAGGAGTGGAAAATGGAGAGCAGGCAAACACGAGGTGAAAGCTTCATTAGGATGATCATTAAATATGGATAAACGTATTCCACAGATCAAAATAGAGACAGAGGAGCCGAGGCCATAAACTGTGCTGGAGACGGGGGGAGAAGAAGAGGGGAGGGGGACTTTATTTTTGCAGTAAATCACTTGAGAACTCACACGGTGGAATTCACACTCAAAGGAAATTTTCCTACATCCTCTTCCATCTGGATCCCAGAAAAGATTTGTTCGAGTCAATATTTGAGGGGATGCCGCAGCAGCTGCAAACTGGTTTATAATATTTGCTTTCATTTTCTTTTGTTTTGATTGTGTTTTCTAGTTTAACTCTGAATACTGCTTCTTGGATCTGCTGTTGCAACCTCAGAGACGCCAACTTGTGTGTCATAGTAATTGTGTATGAGAGGGATTTATACACAGGGAGAGAGACACGTGCACACACAAACACACACAGGGCTGTCTGAAAGCTGTTTGTTATGAGGAGGTGACTTTGGTCAGACTGTGTCCTGTCTGAATCTGGAAGGACACACTTTTATACGCAATGACACACATGCACACACACAGACATGCACACACACCACTTCTGTCTCTGTCTCTTAGTGTGTCTGGGCCAGCAGGGCAGTGTCACCTCTGAATGACAATGACAAAAATATGTCCTTCTATCCACTTCTTTGTTTATCAGTCATCTAATTTCACTTGCCTTTAAGTTTAACATGCTGATTGATTTACCAGAAACAAGATATGGTAGTTTTGCACACTCTCCTGTATATATCAGTGGAGCTAAGGTGGAGCAGATGAACAGTTTTAGGTTCCAAGGAATCAACATCACAGAAAGCCTGTCATGGTCATCTCACATCTCCACCGTGGTTAAAAAAGCACAGAGACGACTGTAAGACGACACTTAAAGCAAAATTCATGTGCCAAATTCTTGTGTACTTTTACAGAGGAGTGATAGAAAGTATTCTGACTGGAAACATCACAAACTGGCATGGGATGTACACGGCCCAGAACAGGAGGACTCTGTTGGTGTTCAACTACTCAGCATCAGGGATATTATTGAGGTGAGGTGCCTGCGTGGAGCCCAAAGGATTGAATGCTTTAAAGACCATGAGAGTTAGCAGGATCATACACAAAATATCAAACGTAACATATATTAAAAGAACTGATCGAGACACATCATTCTCAGGAGTTTATGAGTGTTTTGCTAACCCTTTAAGTAATATCTTTCTGTTTTGGGGCAGTGGTTCAGTGGGGATCACCACAATGATTTAGAGGGTCCTCTAGCTACAATTAATTTATGTGCATTTATGTGTGATTTATTGGTCATCCCCCCTAATATAGTGATGGTAAACTGCACTACCATCTCTAGAGCCTCTCTCTGTAAAAGCCACAAAACATTTCTACATCACCCTGCAGAAACTCTGTGACCCATTCTTTGAATAAAGCTGACTTGACTTCACCTGGATCTCTCTGTCCTCTGTCCTCTCTCTGTGCCACTTCCATCAGCCCTCTTTAGGTATTCCCTCTCCCTACGTCCTCCATCTCTTCATGCCAAAACACTTAATGGGTTTCTCCTTCCCTATAACCCCTCCTCCCAAACACCCTTCCCTCGTGTCACCTCTTACTACCCTTCTTTTCATGTGGACTCTTGACTTGATCCCTCCTTCCTCTTCTTGCATTTGACTGATCCCACCTTCTTCTCTTCTCTCTTTCCTATGAATCATCCCTCCCCATTCCTTCAGTTTGTCATTCCTCCCTCCCGTATAGTAGTCCTTCACAATTCTTCCAACTCTTCTAGTACCTTTTTTTTGGGTGCTTCTATTTTTCCTCTGTGTGATTATCCTCCCCTCCCTCGGTCAGTTAGTCAATTTTCTCAATTTTCACCTATCCTTACTTCCTCTTTTTTAAACTGAATGTCTTTCTTTTGTTTCTTTTAACCCCGTTCTATACCTTCCTACATCTCTCACTGTCATTTTTACCATTAACCAGCCTGTCCTTCTTTCTCTCACATGGTCCTCCCAAGTTTTTTCCTCCCATACGTTTAATGTCTTTCTCCTTCCTCACTGTCTTGTTTCCATGCTTTTGGCAGATTTAGTTTTTTGTCAACCACCACGTGTCCTTCTTTAAGTGCTCTATAAATAAACTTGACTCCTTGTCTTTTCTTTCTCCTCTCCTCCATCCATCCCGCTATCATCCCTCCTCCTCCTCTCTGACCTCTTGTCAGTCAGCTCTGTCCTCAGCCAGCTGGCTCGTCAGCGCTAATGAAAATCCTTTACACTTTATTAACCAGGACTAATGAAGCACCCCACCTCTTACAGCGCGTGTCTGTGTGTGTGTGTGTGTGTGTGTGTGTAATAGTGTCTAAATCTCAGGTGAATGTGTGAGTATGTGAATATTTGTATTTTGTGTAACAGTGTGTGTATGTTGGACAGTGGGTTTGTGTTAGTTTAAGTTTTTGTGTGTATTTGACTGTTTTTGTCTGACATTGACTGCTCTGATGGTGTGCCACCTTTTTGCACTTTGAGAAAGATTTGGATACATCTGTATTTAATGAAGTTTTATAACTAGGTTTGTGAACAAAGACCACGCCTTGCACTCATCTCATTTTTTCGCTCAAAACGTACTTAAGCACACCTTATCCGTTCACTCCATCCTCGACTCAGTTTCCTCATCACTCGCCCCCGAACCCTTTCTTTCCTTTTTCCTCCATCTCTATTATCGAAATACAGCAACTCCTGGGGCTATACGAAGATATGAAGAGACGGCTCCCCCACTCAGAGCGTTACAACCCACTCGGTTCCCTCTTACCATCTCGCCAAACCCCTCTGTCCATTCATCCACCTGCCAACAAACCCACCTTTCTTCCATCCGTTTATCCCTCCCCTTTCCTTCCGATACCCCTTCATACCTCAACCTTTAACCCTTCATCCCTCAACCCTTCTTCCCTTCATCCCTCAACTCTTCATCTCCTCATCCCTCAACCCCTACCTCCATCCCTCGACCCTCATCCCTTCATCCCTCAACCCTTTCCCGATCCATTCATCCTTCCTACAGTACACCACATCAGTTTTCATTTATTGATTACGTGCAATAAACCTTTCTAAATTCCACACGTTCATTGGTGTTGTCTTAGTGAAACATCAGTTGTGTAACCTTGGAAGAATCAAATAGTTGACACAAGCTGTGCAATTGTAGTGTGTGCTTTCTTTAAACAACCTCTCTTCTTAGAACTGAACTGAAGAAATGCCATCATGTCCTATAACTAAATCATATAACTTGACCTTCCTGGTAAATGGATTGTATTTATACAGTGCTGTTATCCAAAGAGCTGTAGCAGGCCCCCATTTTCTGCATTTTTTCATTGTTCATGTCCAAGTTTTTTCTGTTATTATCTGATTTGGAAACTGGTTCTCAGGTTTCTTTTCCTTGAGACTTTGGGTATCACTACAGCACTATAAAATGTTTCTCTTATTCACACACTCATGCCAATGACAGGGAGCCACCATGCAAGGTGACGACCTGACCATCGGGATTAATCTGTGGTTCGTGTCGGGCCCAGGGACGTTTCTGCATGCAGGCAGTCTGATTGTTGGACAAACATATGATTTTATGGATTTTTTGGAAGATCATCTGTATTACATAGTGTATATTTTTGCCTTGCTATGGCAATTACGTATGGCTGTTGGCTGGTTGCTTGGTCTTTCTGTCAGTTAGACGGCCCACCATTTTGGTCCAGACTGAATTATTTGACAACTATGAGATGGATAGCCATGACAGTAAAGTAATGAATGGGCCCCAGAAGATGAACCTTTGGGGATCATCTTAGTGCCAGCATGAGGATGACATTTTGGCCCTTTAGTAAAATGTCACAACAATGCAAGAAACCATGAAATTTGTTACCGACATTTGTGTTCCCTTTAGGATCATTTGTAATCCTCTGACTTTTCCTCTAGCACCACCATCAGCACAAAATTGTTATCCGATACTATAGTTCATGCTTATCCAATGACATTCCCATCAGCCTCGGCTGTAGATTGTGTTTAGTGTTAGGTAACGAATGTCAGCATGTTAGAGCACTAAACTAAGATGATACATGTAAACATTGTAACCAATAGATAGATAGATAGATAG
>NW_023339740.1:26722799-26737899 GCF_004916995.1 Morone saxatilis | reverse complement strand
AGATAGATAGATAGATAGATAGATAGATAGATAGATAGATAGATAGATAGATAGATAGATACTTTATTTATCCCGAGGGAAATTCAAGTATCCAGTAGCATACAAAACATACATTACATACCTACATTAAACATACATTAAACTAAAATTAAATTAGCTTCAGCATGTTAACATTCATTGTAAGGTACAGTCCCGGCTACATGTGTGTGCACACACACGCACACACACACACAGCTCAAGCTAAACACACACAGTGTTAGAAGTGTATCTCAATGGGACTCCAGGCTCTCACTGTAGTACTGTAGCCTGAGGTTTGAGGGGGCTGAGAGATGAGGAGAACAAGTTAGAAAAAAAATCAAAGAACTAGAAGGACATCAATTTGGACAGAAAGTGGGTGACAAGATTATAAAAGCGAATGAGAGGTGATTTATTTGAAGCAACAAAAGCAGGTAGAAAATGACGATATTCCTTCTAATACTATGGTAATAGGTTTGTCAAACGAGTTTCCACTAAGCTAGAGTGAAGTCTGCGTGTAACTATTACGTGTCTTGTTTGAAATTGGCAATTTTCTGGGCCCTCAGACCTTGTACTCCATTCTAAACAACAGCAGAGAAAACTAAACGACAGGCAGTTACACAGAACAAGCAATTACTTGTGCTGAGTTCTCCAGCACACGAACACAGCTTTATGTGCTGTACACAGCATCAGTAATGAACACACGTGATATTATACATGCACACCGCTGACAGAACATACACATCCAGTTTAAACACACATACATAGAGGGTCTTTGTGGGACAATGAGGATTTGGCAGCTTCTAAAAGGTTATGTAGAAAAAACATGATACAACTGAGGCCGTGTGTGTGTGTGTGTGTGTGTGTGTGTTCAGATTGATGAGCGGCGTCAGGTCATTGTCAGAGGTCTGTCTCGCCCCTGCCTGTCACTCTCTTTCTCTGGCATGAACATACAAACACACACACGGTCTGACAGAATCTTGGCTGCCATTAAACTGTCTGAGCCAAGTGGACAGCAACCTCTCCTGCCACCAGACTGCCTGGATGATGTTTGCACAACAGTAACAACAACAGGGTTGGAAAAGGGCAGTGGAAGAAAAGGAGGATGGATGGAAGTGTAGTTCATTATTTTTGGTCCAAATTGGGTTGGAAAACTTTGAACAATGGTTTAGAAGGCTCAATTTCAAGCATGCATGTGGTTGTGGTGAAGCAGAGGTGTGCAGGATGGCCTGGCGTGGATCTCTGTTGTTACAAGATGAAGTGAAGTTAATAAAGCTCTATAAGCCTGTTGACACAGGACACAAACACACACACTCTCACACACACTGGCTTTATCTTTAGCTGTTTCTATGATGAACACAAAGACACTGTCTGTGTCCAGAGATGATGATAGAGCTCAAATTAGCACAGCAAGACAGTAAGCCTTTGTAAAAATGAGTGCATCTGATTTGAACATGTGTGTCCCTGGGCCACAGTGTAGTTAAATATGTATGTGTGTGTGTGTGTGTGTGTCTGTGTCTGTGTAGTGACACTGACCTACAAGCTGTAAAGACTTCAGACACAAGCAGAGCTCCAAATGGCAGAGCAGACGGGCGGCTCGACAAACTATTCAAGGCCACACATGTGGACTGCAGGAACAGTTTTTGGACACAAGAACCCATGAGTGGACAGTGTGAGGGTGTCTGGAACTGAGACAAACCACAGGCGTGTGTGTGTGTGTGTGTTTGCTTGCTTGTACATCATCTGTGCATGTAGGCCTGGAGAACAGCAGACATTATGGGAGGTTAACAGTGTCCATTATTGCTGCATTAAGCCTTTTGTCACATGGGAAGCAACACATACTGGTGTTATTGGGCTATTTATTTGATTAACATGCATAGTCTCTCATCCCACCTACACAAACACATTCACACACGCAGAGAGGCACTAAAAACATTATCTCTGTTTTTTTTATGTTTTCCTAAAGAGTTGAAGTGAAACTGTAATTCCTGGGTTCTCTTACAGAAGTATGTAATATAATAGCTTATTAAATATGTATGTCTAATAAGCAATCAACAATGTTTTATACAGACTGTCACATGTTAAACTTCACCAGCTTGATAGACTGAGGCCAGTTGAGTGGCGAGAAATGAGATAAGATAGGGGCTACTCCAAACAGTGTAGATATTGTTCATAAAAGCCTGAAAATCATCCAAAAAGATATTTTTCAGACAGCCAGGGATTACAGCAAAAAACTTGATGACAGATGACATTAAAGAAGAGCTTTGGTTGATGTCATGGCATCCAGATCGAGGCTGTTTCTTTTTGTGTTCTGTTGTCTTGTTATTACATTAAAAGGATGAGAAAACTGAGCAAAAACTCATGTTGGCAGGAATTCGCTACCATAGGTTGTTAATACCTACTCACTGCTTAATTTTGTGTGAAATGTCAAATTTTAATAGTTAGGGCTAGAGTCAGTCCTAGAGTATGGTCAGTAACCGGTTCACTTTTTTTTAAACTTGATAAAAGAAAACCCTCCCTGAGTGATTCCAGTCAGTTAAGTACAGCGGTGTAACAGCAGTTAGTGCAGATGTGATGTCAGGAACATTTTTCTTTTTCATTCTGTATCAGTCCCTCTCGTTCATTTGCACTCAGCCTTAACTGCTGCACATAGACAAGTACAACAGTAGAATTGAGGGCTTTTAGCTAAATTACACTCTCTCTGATGGTCACATTTAAGTCTCTGTCCTTTTGGGTTAAAATACATGTAATTTCCAACTTCCCTGTCTCAGTGAATTCAGCAGATTCAGTAGATGTTCACTGCAGCAAATGTTACAGTTTATTCTGTGTACTGGTGCATGTCCTTGGTTGTTTCAAGTCTAGGTTTGCAATGCTTTGGACCAAATGTATTGTATTGGGGTAATGGCATGTGAAACTATATCAGCGCCTAGAAAGGGTAGATATGTGTGTTTTTGGGGTCATATTGACACTTAATTGAAAACTTGTTTTTTTCTTTAATTGGCTTAAATTTAATTCCAGGTACCATTAAAACAACTTAAATATGGCAAATGCAAAGATACAATCAATCTTTCCCGCCCACAATACCCCTCAGCGCGCGCCCACACACACATATACACACACAACCTGTTTCTCTGATCTCTCAGGGACTTATCTCCCTCCCTCTTTCAGCCTTTTATAGACTGATTTAAATTAACATCTGCTGCTACTCCATAAAAAAATGGAGCCTGGAGGATTCATTTCAATTAGAATAGGAAAAAAAAGGATGGCTTAATTCATTTAGAGGGAGATGAACTTTGAAAACTAGGTTGCCCTGGCCACCTGTGAGGAAGTGGAGACAGAAAAACAACTCTATTTAATAACAAAAGCAATTTATTCAAGCGTTAAGCCTAATTATATATTTATTTTCATTCAACAATAGCATAAGATAGTTTTACTTATTGCTGGTGCTGCTAAGCATGGTTATATCAACTCACACCTTGAGAAAGAGATGTCTCAATATACTAAAAAATACTCTTTTCTTTCTGATAGAAAGCACACACACACACACAATGCTGTTATACTGTAGGATTTCAAGACAAAACGTCTTTTATCTCTCCTCTCTTTCACAAATGTTGTGCTATGTAAATTAAGTATTGAATTTAGCATAAATGACTAATAATAACAGAATATAGCTGCCTCGAATTTCCTTGTGGGGGATTTTTCTCGCCTTTTTAATTGAAATGCACTGTGTGATTATTTGCGATACTATTTCATTGTTCTGTGTAGCACCCAGTCTAGTATTAACTACTGTGTTGCTTGCATCTCAGTGATTGCTTGTGCTACTTTTGCAAGTTGTCCTTTATTGATCTGCATAGGAAGTCTCCTAAGTGTTAGGAACCGGGAACGACTCCAGTTTTAAGCCAGCATCAATGTCAACGGCACTGACAACCTAACATACTGTACATGTTTTAGAAACTGGCCCACCTGGAGAAAACTCAAGCAAACATGCAAACCCCACACAGAAAGGCCCTGCTCCAGCCGGGATCTTCTTCCTGGGAGGTTAAAGTGCTAACCACTGAGCCACGGTTCTGTATAACATTTAGTTTTTTCTTTTTATTCTGGAAAAACCTTTCTCACTCATGCAGTTATACACAATGACACTTTGAAGCTGCTGAGTCCAAGAAGTTGCTACTGAGCAGCTGGGAATTAAGAGCTATGCTTAAAGCAGATATGATTGATAGCAGCAGGCAGCTGCTCTTAGACATGAAGGCTGTACTTTAAAGTGAGGGAGGGATGCCCAGGTCCTCATGAGGATTTCTCCTGCTGGTACCAAACCAAACGTTTTGGAACTGTAGGCCACCAGTTTGAGAATCAAAACCTTTTGGTTACAAGCTTCTATAAACATATAACCGCTACCATGTGGTACTTTGTTGTACTTTGGAATACTTTTGTACCAGGTTTGTTTCTTTGTGATACTGTGTGGTTGATTGTGAGGATTAATAAAAACACCCAGTTCCCTTATTATATATGCAGTATTTTTAAAATAATGTGTCGTATTAACACACTGTACATTCCCGTCCTTTAATCTGCATAGGTGGGCGTCTAGATCCATAAAGCCCCCAGGAAGAGTTCATCTTAGCTTTAAAGAGTTGATGTTATATGTATTGCCTCTTCAGTATACATACTGTATACATGCCAGCGTAATCTGGACCCTTGTGTGTTTCCTTCTCTGGCTCGGCCATTTCTAAGCCCTAACACACACTTACAATTAGCCTCCCACTCAGTGCATTCCTCACTTATATGCATCTCATCTCAGTTGTGTGTGTTGACATATCTGGTGTAACATTAATCCTTTTGGCACACCTACGCTGCGCTCTTTGGGTGATTATTAAAGTGTCACATCACATTTGGCTTCAGAGTCCAGGACTGACGAGGCTTTGAAGGATTACAAACAGGAGCTGAAACACAACACAGGCATATATGACATGCTAGCTGGCAGAAACATGCTGCACATACACATGGTATAGTAGAGTATTAAGACGGTGACAGAATTTATATTGTGTCAGTCATGTACTGCAGCACATTGGAATTTAACTTCAATAAGATCAAGTGTTTAAATTTCAGCTTTAACCTATGGCACTTTTTTACTCTTTCTGGGCACATGTCACATAAATGTCCATAAATTCTTAAGCTGTTGTTTATAACCTCATATCTTACTTAATAATTGTTATCTTCTGATGTTTTCTTCAGAACTGAAAGTAATCTAGTGGATTGTTGACGATATGAGGTCACAGTGCAAAAAGGAACTGTTAGTAGCTAAATGCAGTGTGGGTTTACATGACGTCAGCTTGCCACTAAGTGATGCAGCCTGAGAGAGAACAGAACACACCATTCTTCCTTCATATCATTACTTTTTCAACTCACCATTGTTTTCAATAGTGCCGCTGCTCCCTTTCGCGCACCAGGTGCCAAATATCCTGCAAGCATTGTGGCTCTTTTTTTCTTTTTTGGCCCTCTCATGTCTGAACATTGTATCCTTCAGTGTCCGATAGATGAAACACACAATATTACACCATGTCTAAAAAAGGACATCATGTCTAGCTAAAATGCGTCGTATATATACTATGAGTCTGTAAGTAAAGAAAGAGGATATTTATATCTAATGATGTAGCCCTTTTCAGTTTAAGTTATATTATATTGTCAATTATCAGCGAATATTTGGTATCTACCCTGGTGATGCTCTGCCAGCTTTACTTCTTGCTTGCTGCAGGGGCTTTTTGACTTCACACAGTCTACACAGTAGCAGTTCAGACATGTTTTTCAGTCATCCTCAGCTCATTTCACAAAAAAGCTCTGCTTCTCTTTTAATCAGTACAGCTGTTTATGCATACATAAAAGCTTCTAATGGACATTAACAGTCAAGATCATGTGTTTGGCCATAAAAAGCTCCTTGCTTGCCCATGTGTCTAGGATCACTGTCCTGCTGCATTGTCCCAAATTTGAAGAGGTATGTTATGTATGAAAAGGATTACAGTTGTTACCCGGTTCCGCTACAGTTGGCGGAGATGACCGCGCCTGTTCTAGGCAATGCTCTAAATTCCACCAGGAGCACTGCAGCGCGTCTCAGAAGCGTCCCAGAAGTGTCTCCCAGTTCTGCTACACGTAAAATACACGACTGGTCTATTTTTGACGAAAGCCAGGACCCCACCCACATCAAGCAGCACAGAGCAGATCGCACTAGCAGGAAGTCAGATGCAGCAACAGCATAAAGAATATGTTACATTTTCAAAATAAAATACCGCATGCAGACTCTGGATTGAATTTCACACTACATCAACGTTGTGGCACCAGGTCAGAAGTCAATCAGTAAGAGGCAGGTTAGCGAAGATTTTAAATGGAGAAACACACCGTTCTGTATTCTTTTTAAAGAGAAAATACACTTTCTTGTTACGCTCTCGTGGGATTTGAAGGCCCTGTCGCAAACGTTATAAATCCACTGGGGTTACACTGCTCACTGGAAAATCAAAGCTGAATGTCAGACCTTTAACCTCACTGTTAAATTTCAAATCACAATGAAGCCTACTGAACGTTACCATTAGGGTCCCCAAAACATACAGAAAAAAACATCACATATTTTAAATTGCTAATACACGGACTCACACTCACGCCAATATGGCCTTGAAACAGAGGATAATGGCATTTCTGAAAAAACTTTATTTTATACATACACACACACACACACACACACACACACACACACACAAGGGAACTGTATAGAACTGTATAGAACTAGACTTATTCTGAAACCTGTTTCACACAAACACATCTAACACATATGACACACAAACCCACACACAAAGACAGCAGATGCCTGAAAACCTTACATGGCCTTGAATTATCGGAGCAGGTTTCAGGGTGTTTGTGTGAAAGCTGTTACGATCTGTCCTTCTCACCCAACGCCTCTGGCAGGAACACCTGCCACACTATGTTCAGGTCCATCTGGAGGGTTCACACACATACTCATGTAGCACACACACCTCCCTTCAGACACAGTCACAATAGTGATGTGAGTCACTCCTTTACCTTGAAGAATTTTAGCTGCTGTGCTGTTTCCAAATGTCTGAGCAGGTAGGAGTTCAGTGCGTGGCAGTGAAATAAGGCTTTTGGAGGATGCTGGAGGTTCAAACAGAGGTCTGAAGGATTTGCTTTTTAAATTGAAAGCAGGATTTGACAGGGTGCAATTTTCATATCAAAAGAGCCACAATTTTAATTACATCTCACATAATTAACAGGGTGTTAAGCTGAAGGTGAAAGTTTTTGTTGCCGATTATGACAACTGTCACTGATCTTGGCAAGTCTTGGCTAATGGCTAACATTAGCTTAAGCAGCTGAGGTACAGTGCTATCAACAGTATCATTAGGAGTCGTCAGTCATGGAATTCATATTGTTAGATGTGACTTAGGTTTAGTTTACTGCAGAGAACAAAGAAGGACTGGAGAACGCTAGGTTGACTATGCTGTTTGCCTCATATCTTTGTCCAGTTTGATTCCTGTAAAGACACAGTAGTCTTGAAACTTTAGTCTGTGTTCACAATTAAATAATGTGAATTAATCAGAAACAATGGAGTCAGCTGCATTCTGATGGAAGATAATAGAAACAAGGTTTTCTGCGCAAGTTTAGTTTTATTCTGCCGTACCAGTGCTGTATCAAAGTATATATACCATGATATATATATACCGTGATATATACCATGTAATATACCATGATATATATAGTGTATCGTGTTTAAAATTATTTTTAAAATGAATTTTAAAATGATTTTTTTTTTATATATAAATCTTGAGTTATACCACCCAGCTCTATATATCACTACTGTTAATGTTGTAAAAAATATAGGTGTAAATATATGTCTATGAATATAATATAAAACTGGCCAAGTGGACTTTAACAACAAACAACTATATTTTAACTTATTATACAGTATTCATGAAGAAATAAGATACATTTACTACAAGCTTGAAGTTTGAATGTATTGACCATGATCACAGTTGAAATTATAATTATTCATTTTCCTCAAAGCATTCAACCCTAATCAACCCTAATCAAATCAATTCGGATAGATTGCTTTTTGTAAGATGCATGATCTTCTGCAGTATGACTAACCCAGACCCAAACATTCATTCTATTATGTCAAAATACAACTGTATTTGTAACTTTATTTTCTGTGCGGACTAATTGCAAGTAATAACTGCCGACAAATATGAAAAATGTTCCCTACTGCTGCGTGTGTCTGTGTTCATTAGATTTTAGACCTGGTGCAGCGACACTCTGCAGTTAGGAGAGGAAACGTAACAAATACAAGCAACAACAGGAGGCCTGTCGGTAATTGCGTGTTTATGTTTTATACAAAAGCACAGCGTGATGCAAATGTGTGGGAATGTGTGTGCCTGAGTAAATGGAACAGACTGTGTTAGAGGGAAATTACTTTTTTTAGAGAGTGTGTGTGTGTAAAGTCATATAACAGCCCAACATGAAGCCAGCGTGGGTTCCCTCCCATGTGTCAAAAGGTTTCATACAGCAATAATGGACGCTGTTTGCCTTGTATTATCAGTACTACCCTTAAGGGTACACTCACACACACACACTGAGACTTTGTGAATATAGCAATATGTTGTCACCCTGCAGATAGACTGGTTACCTAAATGGTGTTTTCTTCTTAGTACAAAGAGTCAGAGAGAGGCCTGGGACGGGACTGTTAGGGAGTTGAAGGGAGGGGGGTGACAGCAGAGACAAATAGGAAGGAAAAGAGATAAGGCAAGGAAACAAGAGGATTTGAGCAAAAGGAAATGGAAAAGGGAATGACAGGACAAAGGCAAAGGGAGGATTGTACTGTTAATACAGCAATACACAACTTGTATTCAGGTTTATTCAAATAATGGTAAAAAGTTGAGGTAAATAAAGGCCACTATTTGAGAGTCTATGTAAGAGGAAAGGAGAAGAAGACAGTGGAGGAGAGGAGAAAGTACAGGGAAGAAGGCAGAAAGATAAGTCTTATCACCGTCACAAGTGCTGGGCTGTATTAACTCCATCTCATCACTGCCCATACAAATATCATTATTATCATCATCAAGCAGAGCGGTAGAGTTTAATATGAGTGCTCTGACAGCTGAACTAATTTCAGAGCCTGATGGCACACAGCTCCTAAGAGGACAAATGTGTGATATGGTCAGATTGCCAGATACACACCTGCCGGTCACAGCTGCAAACCTGCTGAAATGCCCGAAGATAGATGGTTATTATAATTTGAAACCTGCAATACAGATTTGTAGAGATATGTCCGATGAGTATAGCGTTTTTTTTCTACAGTGCTGAATCAGTGCTCTTTGGTTATCAGGGCCAAGACATGGATTTATGATCAGACACTTCGACTTGGAGATAAGTGGCCATATACTGAGGCGGACTTCCTTTATCAGGAGAGAATATGGCATGTGTTGGCTGTTTCTGAAATGGATTTAAAAAGTCCCAATATGAAATATCAACCACTGTGGGAACAGCATCTCTGATATAATGATAGGACAGTAGTGAAATGCATTCCAACGCTTTGTAAAATGCACTCACAGATGAGAGGATTCCAATGGCACAAGACAGTTAGAGATTTGTATTGCTTCTAGGCCACTGAGACATTTATAAACAAGCAGCAGTCATTCAAAATCAGTTATATGACACACAGGAGAACTGGTGCAATCAGTCCATTTTTGGTAGGACTCTAGCAGCATTATGCAGAAGAGAGACTAATATAACTTCACTTTATACAATACAAAGACAAAATGCAAAAGGAAGTTCAGTACCATTATCCAATCAGTAATTTGTTTAATGCACCTTGCATAGAGAATCTATGGGACGGTAGTCACTTGGTAACAGCATGGTGTATTTGGGAACTGTGCATAATTATGATTTTTTTTTTTGCATAATTTGATCTAATAGAGGCAATGGTCAATTCAAAAAGGGCCCAAGGGTTGAACCTTGGGGAACAGTGCCATTAAGGGTGTTTACAAACTGATAAAAGATGTCTTCAAGCAAACCTAACACCAAGAAATCAAGGGCATGATCCAGCCTTAACCAGGGAGACTATCCTCATCAGAAAAATCATTATCGGTCATTTGTTGAAACACTTAAAATGACTTGTTTACATTTTCGTGACAAGTGACCTTTTGTGATTATGCAAATAGAACCTGCTCTCTGAAGCAAAGGCAGAAGTAATGCAACATAGTTACCGGGTTGCAAACCCTCTTAGGGGGCTGGGGTAAGTTGACAGCAGAAACCATGGCTTGCACCCAGTCTCTGACCAAAAGTCAGCATTGTTTTGTTTTAACCATCATCACAGTATTTCACCTTAAACATGCAGTTTTAGTTGCTCAAAATTTAAATCAGAAAGCATACTGACAACTACTCTGTGCACTAATTGCATGTGCATAGAAAACACATACACATTTTCACTCTGACATGCACAGACATAAAAAGAAAAAGATTCCACCCACTGTATCGGAGACATGATACGTTGGAGGAGGAGGCGTGTTCACTGGTGTGTGTTTATGTTTGTCTTTCCTCATCCTTCAACCTATCCGTCTACCTATCTGTCTTTCTTTCCACTCACCCTTCTCTTTAATGATCTGTGACGAAGAGGAGTGTCAGAAGGGGAAAAGAAGGGAAGACAGGAAGGAAGGCCCCACAGGTAAATAACTCCTTAAATTATTTTGTGTTTGTATTAAATTAATAAACATATTCACTTGTTTTATGTAAAAATACATACATTCAGATTAAACTTGCATTATTACATTAAATTTTTTTGAATTTCATCATAAAATATCATATCATAAAAGTGCATTTTACCAACTTATTTCATGTAATGCAAGCATTCATATATATATATATATATCTATATCTATATCTATATCTCTATTATCTATAGAATATATATGATAGATATATATAGATAAATATAGATAGGGATTTATAGATAGAGATATATAGATATATAGATATATATATATCTATATATATATATAGATATAGTAATTACTAGTTTGTTTCTTACATTGTATGAAAATACTGTATAATGGCAAAATACAGTACATCAGTGACAGTGGTCAGTTCAGGTAGCTCGGGCTTAGAAATGATGATTGTTGAAAATAGTAACAGAAAAAAACAATGAAACACAGACACACACTTGGGTCATTAACAGACAGGCATAGGTCATTACCTGCAGTGCTAGACAGCGATACAGACAGACAGGCTCTGTGAAAAGGGTTGATGGATGACAGTGACACAGCACATCTCTCACATCAAGAGTTTGTCAATGCAAATGTTTGCTTTGTCTTGATGGGATCTCTGTCCTGATAATCAATCAATTAAAGATATGCAGTCGGTTTAACATTTAACAGTTCAAACTTTTGTTTAGCCATTCCAGAAAGACAAAGCTCCACCTTCAACTGTAGTGGAGTCATGTTCATGTGAACATTTACAAGCTAACTAAGACTAGCTAATATTTAATATGTCATGATAGAACACGAGGGTGGTGCTTACATGAGCTTTATTTTAGCATGAAGGGGTTGAAAGTACTTTCACATTTTTCTCACATTTATGTGCAAATTTATTCTGCACAATCTGATCTCAAACAGAGATATCAGAAACATTTTGGTACAAGTATTTATTTTATGCAATCTAGTATTCTTTTACAGTGGAAAAACATAATGCACGCACACAGCATGGCATACAGTAAAGATATGAAGTAAAATGTGATTTGTAAAAACACATAATGCCTCAATCTGTATATCAAGGATTAAAAAAAGAGAAGACAAAATGCTCTGAGACATGTTGGAAAAAGTTTGGTTTCATTGATAAATGAATACCAAGGTAGATTTAAAGCAATATAAAAAAAACTATTTAATGACATCTTTTTGACAAATACATTATTGGTACTGAAATGCTAATAAGTCCCTCTCTCTAAATGCTGCTCGGTTGGTTTTACATTAGCTTCTCCCAAATGTTTTTCTTACTCATGTTTCCCAAAGAAAAAACACCTGTAGTAAACCAGAATTTCTCTTTGGTTAACATAAAACAAGGAGGTCTATACAAGTCATTAGCCATGTGTCTAACTATCAGACAGCTTGGCTGAGTGTCCCCTGTGTGTAATTTGCAGTTCTGTCCGTCTCTATTTCCTGCCAGCACGGGCCGAGTATCACGGCTGTTAAACAGCTGACAAATAACAGGGTCGTGGAATCAGTCTGGACAGCAGTAAAAAAAAAAATACAGAGCATCAGTGGAAGTAGTACTCCTGCAATAGACGTAGGTCAGCGCGCCCCCAGTTTGGAGTGGACAGGAGTCGGAGCACAGACGCATAAATACAGGGTCAAAAGGAAAATGTATTTTGGCCACACCGAAAAAACCTTAAAAATCAAGTTGAAGTGTCAACTATAAGAACATTTTCACCCTTTCAGCTTCAGACAGCCCTTTTTTATGTGGTTAAAATATGTCATACAAGACAGGGTGAAATATAGTCTAAATGTCCTGCTACCAGAGGTATTTTCTTAAGCCAACATTTTGTGCTAAGATATTGGCCAAACATGAAATGACTTCACTTTATCAGTAGCGAACAATGTGGTTTGATGAAATTTCCTGAAGAACCTAAACAACTAAAAAAACACATTGTTCGCTCCTAATAAAGTCACAGTGAAGTCATTTCGGTGTGCAGTGGTTCATTTCAATCCTCACTTTAGGTGACATACCAGCACCTGATTGCTGTTATTGGCTGTGCACGGCAAGTTCTGTTCACTGTCATACATTGGCTGGGATTTAATGAGACATTTGGATTATGAAATCAAGCAAGAGCTTTAAGACAGAGCCAACAATATGAAGTCTGCACTGGAGTTCCCAGACTTCATAAAGAGTCTTGTTCTGCAATTACAACAGGGCATGATTACCCTACTGATGTGTGCACAGTGTTCCCTCCCATTACTTTCCTCTCATCTTGTCCAGAGGTTGACCAAACATCAGGAGCTGCTGTATGTTGTCATGGCAACAGCTGCACATGTATATGCAGCGGCTGGTAGCTCCTTCAAACTTGCAAAATGTTCCTTTAATCTGTATTGTTTTGTGGCTTTACATCTTAAAACATAACTGAATGATGTCTGATTGGACTTGATTTACAACACTAAGCCAGAATTGTTCAAAAAGACTGAATCAAGAGATTTCTACTATGGCAACGGCTGTGCTTTCAGATGCTGCGGCCGGTAGACTAGCTCCTTCAAACATCTTTGTTTATTTTTTTTAAAGGTGTGTAGGATTTAGTGGCACCAGGCAACTGAACACAGCTTGCACGCATTTGACGACCTTGGAAAAAGAACAGGCTGTGAAGTGTGTAGGAGAAACTACAATGGCTCCTAAACTCGCAACAAACAAAAAAGGCCCCAACTACTACACTATTGAAAGCATACCTATGAATATTATATTCAATTTATCCCGATAAATGTAACACACAGGACCTTTTTCAGTTTCCTAACAAAATAGAGGCTTGCTGTAGTGTCCCAGACCTTTGGGACATCATAGGTTTAGAAACAGTACTGGATAATGAAATCCATAAAAACAAAGTGGCTGTTCTTGTACCCAACATACAATCATACAATTTTTTCACTGGACTCGCTGAGTTTATTCAGTCAATAAATAGAGTGAGAAGTTGACTCATTTCTCCAAAAGGCTCAATACTATTGGCTCCTTTGTGCAGCCCATGGAGCCGCCCCCTGCTGGCCATTACAGTAAATGCATGTTTAACACTGTGTTGGCTTCACTTCACAGACCCGGAAGTGCTACAGGCCGCAAACAAACCTTATTGCACAAATATATATATATATATATATATATATTTAATTAAATTGTAACTTGTACATGTAAACAGTGGTTAAACAACATTTTTCCATTTAACAATGTGCATAAACACACATGCTGACCAAATTAACTATTGGCACAGTAATTACATAACTTAATAAGTGACACCTTGCCATTCTTGTAACTGCGCATAGAAAAACATCTCTTACAAGCAGATCGAAGACCAGTAAGTACCTGTGAGAATCTGAATCTTGTGAACATTGATAAGGGGATGAAAACATGGACAGAACTAAATAGAATGTTTCAGGTATTCTGGATGAATACGCTAGTGATTCCTTCGGCTTGTCACTTTTCACTCATTCCTCTTCTTTTTCTACATCCTCCTTCTTGCATGTCGTCTATGTTCTTTCCACCTTTCCCCTTCCTTCAGCTTTGATTTTTACTCCATCTCCCCATTTTCATTTTCCTTTCTTCTCTCCCGTTTGCCATGTCTTCTTCCCCACCACTTCCTGACTTATGCACCGTGTTCGCTCCATTTCCTCTCCTTGATCTTCTACCTATTTCAGCACCTTCCTCCCTCCCCTCTCTGTTTTCTTCCCCGCAATCCCAGTCCTCTGAAATGAATGAGTAACCTGGTTCCAATTTTCATCCTCGGGCCCCTCTCTGAGATGTCATTTAAATGGCAAGGTGGGAACACACACACACTCCTGCTGAGTATGCAGACAGCAACTTTGGATTTTACACAGCTACTACATACAATATCACACAGAGAGAGAGGTACACATACATAAAAACAAAGAATATTCCTTTAGCACATTTTTCTGTGCAATCCAACTGTGAAAGGAAACTGTGAGAGAAAGTACTCCAGCAGATCACTCTCCTTGTACAGATGGGGGACTGGAAAAAAGGGGAGATAAAAGTTAAGGGGTAACAACAAGGAAAATGAAAAAGGTGAAAAGGTTTGCAGGGTTAACATACAAATGGAATTAATAGATTTTTTAAAGCTTTGTTTGTTGTTGTGCCTTTTTTTCTATTAGCCTTATTCACACGTGTCGCCATTGTGGTTACAAAATTCTGCTTTGGTGGGTTTCTAGCCTACGTAGCGACATCTCTTTACATCCAACTAGCTATGTCTGCTGTGTGATATATAGCATATGTATAATAGATACTTGACTATACAAGAAAGATATACATACAATAAATAATATATTATATTAATATTGTA
>NW_023339740.1:26707907-26722699 GCF_004916995.1 Morone saxatilis | reverse complement strand
CCCGCCGATGCTGACAGGAGAGGGCAGGGGCTTGTTCCTCCTAAAATCCACCACCATCTCCTTTGTCTTTGCCTATGCGGTAAAATGTTGTGATCGTCATTTCCAGTAAGTGTGCAACGGCCGTGCTCGATTTGAGACAACACTACGCTGACGCAATTGGCACACTATGCAAGTAAGTGTGCGTTGTGTACTACATAGACATGCACTAACGGAAGTATTCGAATTGACAGCATAACATTCATTTGGCCATTAGCTAGCATTAGCCATGTTACTATGTTAGCTAACTAGCTGTGGATTTCACAGGATAGAGAAGTTTATCACTTCAAGGATCACTTCACTGAAGACTGCTTCAACAGGACCTTGACGAGGATTGAGAAGCTGAAGGAGAGGAGTGTACCAGCCTTATTTGTGTGGTCCAGTACGAAGCCTGGCCAGAGGATCAGAGCAAGGTGAGTAACCTACACACATATTCAGTTTCACTATACTTGTTATATTCTACCCTGTATTATTAAACTTGTGTTAGTTAAAAAGGTAAATAGTGCCAGCATACCATCTTCTGGGATGCTTCTGAGACACGCCGTGGTGCTTTTGGTGGAATTTAGAGCACTGCCTAGATCGGGCACGGTCAGCTCCGCTGACCGTGGTGGGGCTAGAAAGCATCACAGCCGTGCCTGGTGGAATTTGGGGTTTATTGTCAGAGCTTTAACATTGCTGATTGGCTGGGAAGATGCTGTTTAACCTACTTCCTCCATAAAACATTAAATTTTTACTTTGCACTTCCAGCATTGTAGAGAAAAGTTTTTCACATGAAGATTACGACCAAAGATCTCTGCCACTGGAGGAGCAGTTTCAAGAGACCCCCGCAAGACCATCTCATGCCAAGAGGAGCTTGTGAAATCAAGAAACAACTGGTTCTTTCTTGAACGTTTCCAATGACAATATATCACTCCTGTGTTTTATACCTACAGCTGACAGTACGGTAAGATGGAGTCAAGCAGATTAACACATTATTAGAAATGGATTTAAAGAACATACAACAAGCCTACCTCTCATAGACCATTTTTTTCTGTTGTTTGAGGCAGGGTTTTTTAGTGCAGGACATTGCTACTCGTTTCAATATCTCAGGCAACTGTCAGAATGTGCATCACTTGTGTTAGGATCTATCTCTATTTGGCCTTCACAAGAGACAGTAATTTACCTAATGTCTCTGTCTTTTAAAAGTACAGTGATATTACACTGTACATAATTACATGTACAAAGGCCCAGTTAAAAAGTGAATTCAGAAACCTACTCCTATAACAACTACACCTAAGTCCTTACTTGGCAGCCCTTCTGGTGCAATTACTTTGGCCAGTGACATATAGACAGGGTCAGCCTCAGACAAAGAAATCCCAAAGTTGTCTGGGATCCTGTCTTTGTTAGAGGAAGGGGATGAGGTAGAGTCTGATAAGGGCTTACTTATTAGTGATCTGACAAAAATGTCAGTCTTGTAATGCCACCATTCCTAAGGTCTAATAGACAGCTTACCCAGGAGGAGGTGTTGCAGACCCAGGAAATTGCTCGCCTTAGGATTCATGTTAAACCGGCCATTAGAAGAATTAAAGAATACCAAATCTTTTGACTGAACGTTTTCCAAAATGGAAAAACTCAAAGTACAAGTATAACATGTATAACATAACAGTGTAAATGAATGCAGTTACATTAACTGTCAGCAACCTAATCACTTTTAATTCACTTTGTATAGCAAATACATGCATGTAAATTAATTGTTAGTAAACCTGCGACCTTGAATAAGCAGATACCTGCCCTTGTTATTCAAGTAGAATTGCCATGTACAGTACAATAACACCATTCCTTCCCTGAAATAAGTACAAACCATCTGCTTATTACATATATGCATACAAATGTATTAATATTTCTAAATGCAAAAAAATGGTAAATATTTGAGTGATTCAGGAGTATAAATATGTAGTTAATGAAGTGATCCTTTCCTGTACATGCATACAAATTCATCAAAATGCATGTCATAGTTATAACATAGTTAACATAGTCTGTGTATACTCATCGTAATTTTCTTGTGTAGCTAACTGTAGCTACGCCTTCTTCTCTTCAAAAGAGTTGGTAAGATGTGTTAAAAATAAAAGCAGTCTAGTTTCCGCTTCACGTCCGGCCACATGTTGGCATCAAAGTCTCTCTAAATGGAATTCCGTGTGAGACATGACAAAGAAGTCACACCAGTTTGCGCCTGTAAGACCCAGTTGTCCTAGCATTTTATAACCATACTCGTGACCCTCTTTTAATGATAAACTGCCACCTAGATCTTGTGTGAGGTAAGGACAGTCGACACAGGCATCTTGATCTGGGCATTTCATTTCCGAGAGACCAGATTAGTAAATCTCTCTCCTGTCTTGGGTTGCGCCTAAAGGGGACTGATCACAAACCCAGTGATGGAGGTGTATTTTTCTGCAGCCACTGTTTCCATTGCAATGCCTTGCATAATAATATTTGCAGCAGGTGTACTGCACTTCATGCTTCGCGGAGAAAGGTTGGTCTATTGTGCTGTGACTCTCTGTACAACTATCTTGTGTGCACAAATGAATCAAAATGTGGGAATGAATTATATCTTGTGGCCACGAATGAATCAAAACCTAAACGAATTTGAGCGCTTGATGTAGTAAAACATGGCCTCAATATATATTTTTCTCTCTAAGGCCACCCAGGGGCTCTGTCAATGATTGATAATAGTTTTTCAACCAAAGAACTTGGCCTTGTTACTTTGCAAAGTTCAAGAGTCAAATTAAGTCCTTTAAATTTCGATTGGCGTTTTTAATTTATCATCAGTGAGACTTCACAGCCATCATCAAGACCACAATTAGCTAAATATATAGTATTCAGATGAAAGCTCACCATCAAACTGACATCTGTCTTCTAAAGAACTAGAGGACAAGCAGCAATAGCTACACAGGGAGAGAAAAAGGACATTCCTTTATGGTATTTTTCTTTTGCAAGCCCACAGTAAAGACAAATGGAAAAAGGTAGAGAGAAGAATCCTTCTCCCTGTGTGAACCTGCAGCAAAGAGAATTGAAGAGAGCTAACTACAGTGAGGATGACACAGAGAGCGAACATTCTTCAGCGTCTTTGCCACACAAACCCACAGAGAGAGGAATTGAAAAGCAGGAGGAGGGAGGATCATCAGCTTTGCAGGACCGTTTGGACAGGTAGAAAGACCGTCCTGTAGCTGAAAGGTCATAAGTTAAATCCTTCAAATGGCCAGTGGCTTTGTGTGTGCAACAGCAAACTCTTAGGCCTCGAAGTGTCCAAAACACTGAAAAGATAGCTTTTTGTTGTACTGTCTGGGTAAAATGTAAAATGTAAAAAAAAAGAAAGAATAATTGTAATAAATTGTTTTTTAATAGTTTTTTGATGACAATGGACTTTCAGGTATACGCTGTTAAAAGGCCTAGGCTAAAAAACAGCACAGTTCATGACTACTGCTCTTTGACCTTTGAATGATTACATTTATTATATAATAAATAAATAATAAATAAAATAAAAAATATATACATTTTTTTGTTCCACCAATTCATGCCCAATCCCCCAGTGTTTATTTACCACACGCAAATATATATATATATATATATATATATATAAACTTTAATGTTTTTTTAGTATGACAATAGGATATATCCTTTATCAAATATTCAGAACCCAGTGCCATTTAAGTGCAGAGCTTTTTAAAGCAAAATTTACATACACCAAAGAGGGACAAAATTGAGAGAGATTACAGAGTGTAGAGAAGAAGAACAGAGAGGAGGGAATTAATTTAAAATACATACAGAGGGAAGAAAAAAAGAAGGTTAGTAATACACAGAAGGCAAAATGGGAAAAACTTGGAGATGGCCCAGTGAGGGGAGAGGCAGAGGAAGTATGCAGGTAATGGCACAAGAGAGTGAAATAAACCAGTGTATTGAGTGTCCAAATTATACAAAAGGAAGCAAGAACACCTTAGTAATGTTTTCTCATACATGACAACCGAATCAGATGTGGCGAGAGACTAAAGGTGTAGCCACAAAAGAAAGGACTTTCTGAACTAAAGTATGAGAGAGGGTGAAAAGTAAGTAAGAGAAGTGAAACAGAGAAAATGGGATAAATAGATGGAGAGTGAAAGAGAGCGAGCAAGAGGCAGGAGAGCAGCTTGTCGCTAAGCTCCACATTGATTTGACAGTTCTATTATGAAGAAGGATGAGTGGTAGAAAAGTGGAATTTGAGCAGATCACTTTTTTCTCTTCCCTTCCCCAGTTGTCTTTTTCCCCTAGTTTGACTTTTTTCTTTTCCCGTCTTTGTTCTCTTACTCTATTTCCCCTGTTTTTCCCTCCATTTAGCTCTCTTTTTCTCCGTCTCCACTGTTCCCGAGTGCCTGCCACCTAAATGGAAAAGGAGTGCTCTAATCTTTCGGCCCCTTCTGGATAATTACCATTTTATCTTTCAATTACCAATAATCCCTCTCCTCCCTCACTTCCTTCTCTCTATCTCAACCGTAGTTTCTCTCATTTTCCCTCCTTACTCTATCTTTCTTGTGTTTGGTCATTACAGAGGATTTAACCTTTTCTACTTTACTTTTTTAGCAGACAATGAAAACAGCATGTCCAATTTTTGATATTGGTTTTAAACTTTAAATGATCTGAGACACCCCTTCCTTTAGAGGAACAAGGCCTTGATGGCAAATAGAGGTTTAAACATTTCTATTTGTGGCCTAAAACATTTTTTTTAGATATCTGGAATACAGTGGCCACAGGGCTAACTTTATATTAGTGGCATTGACCTTTATAGGTACAACCAATAACACACTTTAAGCGTTACCTTCTTTTGGTAGGTTCTCCATTCTTTTACCCAAGGATAATCTGGAACTTAAATTTAGTAAAAGGTAGCTCTTCTTTGGCTATATTATAAGCACCACGATTGTGAAGTTTTATTTTGACATTTTATTGTTAGATGTGTTCCAGCTCATTCTTTGCTATATTCTGCCTGCTGCATATATACAGATATTTACAGGAGCAGAGGTCACAGTCACTGACCATATAAATGGTCATGTTACAGCTATAAAGGTTAATGTAGCACAATAAGTCTCTAAATTTAACTGTATAACTCTAAATTTCATGATGTTGCGCTGTCTAATCGATGTTATGTCAGTTAAGACTTGTTTCAGTAAATTATCCTCCAGTAAATTAGTCTCTTTAAGTGTTAAGCCAACTGGCTATTTTGAGAGAAGGACGGTAAACTTGGGTGAGGCCCGGCAGGAAATATCGGTGGCGGTAGACAGCATGTTAAAATAGTTACCTTTTTGCCGTCCTCTGCAACGATATTTCAAACCAAATGTTCCGAGCTCCCTCACACAAGAAGAAGACCTGGACTATCTGGACAATGAGACAATAATTAATAAATTACATAAAATAATATTCACAAAATTATTTTATTTAATGTAGTTTTTCCTGTCGTTGTAAACAATACATCATCAAAGCAACATTATGCCATGTGTGTTGGGCCCATATTTCTCCGGGCATCATGTCATGACTATCTCGGATTTCCACATTCTGGTATGGAAGGAGTCTTACTCTCTTCACCATGACATGCTTGCGTTCAGAAGCAACCTATAGAAAATAAATACCTGTACCAGACAATTGTATGTCCATTAAAGGAAGTATCATTATAACCATGGCAATGACCAATGGCCAGTAGCTCCTTCAAACTTGCTATATTTTTGTTTTAATCTGTATTTTTTTATTAGAAGATTGTGACTATGGCAACAACTTTGCTTTCAGCTGAAGCTAGCTGCTTCAAACTCCTCTGTTTTTTTTTTTTTATCTTAATTGCTGAAACATGTATTACCTATGAAAGAAATACATGCAGTCGTAAGAAAAGGAAGAGTGGGATTTGGATCAAAGAGCAGCAGATTTATAGACGATCCACCCAGAGTGGTTGCTGTTGCCTCAGGAGAAGAGGAAAGAGAGCCAGGATAGGAGCCATGCTGGCCCAGCTTGAGCTTAAGTCCTCGCTTTCACATGGGTAAGCATCACTGGTGTTCCCACATTGAGGTCAGTCAGTATGGCCTCCCTCCACAGCACCACTTTCAATTCTACAATAAAACAGATTGCATAGGCTACAATGTGATTGAGGCACACACTGCTTGGAGAATATGCATTTTGAGTACGTATAATGGTGTTTATGAAAATCAATAATTTTATGTACACATCCATTCCCTACGTACTGGATGCGGATCATTGAATTGGATCATTGAAGCTTTGGCAACCTACACTAGGGCATTTAGTCTCTGATAAAGAGCCTGGTTAAACAACCAAACAACTAATAGAACAATGAGAAGAAAACACTGAATTTGTCAAAAAATAAGTCTATTCAGTATGTATGGTTGTTAATTTTTTTTAAAAGACACAATACAGAGACCGGACTATATAAAATGTTGCTTAAAATATAAGGGAAACTCATCTCTGCTGCAATAATCACAAACTGCTCTGAATATATCCAAATCAGTCATTTTACACATGGCTGCAGTTATTGAGTTCATTATTTGGGTTAATTGGACTGTATATCAGATCAGCTGTTCTGTTTTGTTGCATTGAATATAAAATTAAATATCATTAAAATATGTTACTTAGTCAGGGGTCGTCAGTTTATTCAGTGATAGAAAATATGTCCCTTAAGCAAAAAGGCTGGGAACCATTGTGTTACACAGTTTTTATTTTGAGTTAGCAAATGGCCTTTTTTCCCCTCACTTCTTATACGGTTTGATAATTATCCGTTCAACGTGGCTCGGTAGACCTCTCCATATTGTTAAGACAACATTAGCAACAGGTAGTTTGAGTTATAGGAATGAAAAGTGAGCTCCTCCAAGAGAAATCCTTGAGGCAGACCCCCACGAGTCTGCAACCTTCCACTTAACATCTTTTCTCCTCTTCACAACACCAGAGATCAAATTGTCTCCTTCTGCAAGTCTCCTCTATTTTCTCTATCTCCCTATATCGCTTAAACCCTGTAAATCTTCACTCTCTATGTTCTGTCTCAGTGATTCTGAAGCTACATCCATTCTTGGGAATCTTTTCTTTTTTCTCTCTCCATGTAACCCCAAAATCATGCCTCCTCCTCAACGTGTTTCACTGTTCTCAGCTTTTGTAACAGCACCTGAACCTCAGAATACGGGTTGTTACTTGAAGAACCTGTGAATACCACATGGTTACAGCTTGAAAGCCTGAAAGCAGCTTGGTTTAAGGGGCTGACCTGCAGAAGCCCTGATTGCGTAGTGGTGTGCAAATTGTAGATTTTTTCACTGCTTTGGATCTGCTTTTGGAAAAAAAAAACAACCAAACACTTCAACAAAAATTGACTTGTGACCGCACCATCAACCTCAGTGATGCTTGCAACCATTCTCCGAGCATCATTTTAGGGATGTTTATTCCTGTAGTTTTTCAAATTAAACTTCAGATAACCGGGAAGCATTAAATGGTATAATCAAATCAAAGTCGCACAGGTGCAGCATTGCTCACAAAACCAGTGGACAACATATTTATTTTTCCTTTCAACTTCTCCCATCAATTCATGCTGAGCTACTGTAAGTGGTTCAGTGCATTTCAGAGTTAGATGAACAGTGACATTTACAGAATTTGGCAGATGTTGTTATCCAGAGCAGCAACTGCTGTTCAGTGTTTGTGATCAAGACAAAGTGAAACCATGAAATCATGTCATTCATTTGCTGGGACTAACAGGTGGAGTAAACCACAATGACAGGCTAAGCACCACGTTGTGAAGAAAGGCCATTGTTATGATAGTGGACACACTCATAAGCTGCATGAGTGAAAACGGCACTGATTGCTCATTTAGTTTCAGTACACATAATGACGTTGTCATATTTTTATCTATTTCTGCACTGCACATGTAAGGAATAGGGATTTTATCAAGGTTGCAGCAGCTGGGGAGTTGAGTTGAGCTGGCTGAGCTACAGTTTGTGAGTTACTGTATACCATCTCTGCTTTAAACAGCAGGTCTGTTTCAATACTGTGAGTCCAATTCTTGACATTGAAGATTGCTTTTACTTTGATCTAACTCAAAACACTTGACGCAATATTTTGCAACCACTTTAAGTTTGTCATTTTATTGAACTAATAAGTATTTTGAGTTGGGGAAACTCCATAATATACATACAGTGCATACTTATAAGTTCACGTTATAAAAACTTAATGTAACTTAATGCTGTAATTTGTTTGCTATCAGTGTTGAAATCACTTAAATTCAATAAACATTTCATCCATCTATCTATTACCATCCACTAATCCAGGGTTGGGCCCACACGTTCCTCTCTCCAGCAATGCCTTCCAGCTCCTCCAGAGGCATTCTCTGGCCAAATGAGATAATCCCCCCCAGCAGGTTCTGGGTGTATCCCCAGATTCTCTTCCCAGTTGGACATGCCCAGAAATTTTAACCACCTCAGCTGGCTCCTTTTGATGCGAAGGAGTGGCGACTCTAGTCCGAGCTCCCTCTGGAGCTGCGAAGTCTGTAATGAAACAGCATGTGACAGGGTTAGTTCACACCCTCTCCTCAGACTACTTTGACTACCACTCCTTCTCTTTCAGTTCAGTTCATACCATATAGATAGGTGTTCAATACATCCTGCATAATCACAAGGGGCTACTGTGAGCTAGTGGTGGCTTGTCTCATAAGCATAAACTATGTTTGTGATTTGTTTGTACCCTGTGGATTTTACCTTTTAGTGGACAAGAGTGGACAAAAATCGTACATAAAAGCATCTTTCAGTTTGTCAGTGTCAGTTGTGAACATTGCTTGAATGAATGAATGCGTTAGTTGGTTGAAAATGCATTATCAAGCATCAAAGGATATACCAAAATAAACATTTCCATTGAATTTTTCTGTTTCTCTAAATTGCCTTCACCCTAAAATAGGTTTCTCTAAACAATCTCTACCTATATCTCTATCTCTGTCATTCTCATCTTGATTTCTGTCCTTTCTTCTTTTTCCTTTTTTACCTGTTTTTTGCTTTTCCCTTCTTTCTGTGATTGCCCCTGTTTTCTATTTCTTTATTTCATTCTCATTTTCATTTAGTCTGTTCTTTCTGCCAATTCCACCATCTCTATTTCCGTTTTTTATGACTTTGCTGTGCCGTCCTCCTTTCCCCTCCTCACTCTGTCTTCCATGTTTTCCATCTCTCCATTTCTCTCTAAAGGCCTCTGGTTTCTCCATTTGATGTATTTTACCTCCAGGTGTCAGGCTGGTTCATAGATTAAACTGACTTACAGTTTGCCTTTTCTCCCTCAGACTACCCCATAACACACACACACCCACACCCACACACACTCCACCCCACCAACTCCTGCCTCCTCCATGTTTCCAACTTCACCCGACCTATGCTTCACCTCGCTTCAAAGGCGAGACGATCTGCAATTACCTACCAAAGTACTTCGTCTCATCCACACTTAGAGCCTGGCTGAACGTGATCCCTGGTGTGTGTATGTGTGTAAGTGTGACAGCATAGACAGTGTGGGTGTGTATGTATGTTCTTATGTACCTAAGGACCACATATAATCACAAGAATAGAAACTTGAAGTGAAATCTTTCAGATTAAGGACATTTTGCTACATTTTTCTTTTAAGTCTGAAACCTGTGACCTTGTGCACGTTGTTCTCCCCGACATTGGTCAGAGCTTATTGAAACAATGTCAGTTTTTGAGAGTTGTGTGGGAGCATAGATGTATAAACATTGCAGATGTTGGTTACACTATAGGTGT
The DNA here is from genome assembly GCF_004916995.1 of Morone saxatilis. Taxonomy (NCBI): domain Eukaryota; kingdom Metazoa; phylum Chordata; class Actinopteri; family Moronidae; genus Morone; species Morone saxatilis. The sequence continues at coordinate 26,712,890 of NW_023339740.1, read as the reverse complement.
GACACATCAAATACATTTTTCCCTTAAGCGGTTTCTGTTGTTTTAGGTTTTTATCGCCATGCTGATATATGTTCTAGTGTTCATTTTTCTGATGAATTTGTTTTTAATTTGTTATTTGATGATATATAAAAATGTGTGCCTCAGCATGATTGATAGCTATAACTGACAGCCACTATCAAAACTCAAATGTGTCTATAGGAGTTAGCGAAACAGTTTCGAGGAGAAGGCACTAATAAATTTACATTTTCAAGTGTGATTTATTATCATCATATTTGTACCTCATTTTGCAGTCAACTATTCAATTCAGGGGGATCTTCTTTGCATTTTGATCAGTAAGTTAGTCAATTCTGGCAGCTAATTCATAGATACAATCTATGTGTGGGAGGCTGCTTGCATTTGAATGGAAAGTTAAAATAAAATCACGAGATTTGGGATTTGGTATCTAATTTTTTAATCTTTAACCCTACACACTAGTTTACAGTAACAGCTTTAGGTCCTCAGTCAAGCCATCTAATTATATGATACAAAAGAACAGCAGCGAATCTACTAGACTCCAGTAAATTCTCTTAAATTGTATAGACATTGCTGGAATCTAATTCAGTGGATTCTAATTTCTGATAACACCCAGGCTGTAAAGTTGGGCATTTTATTATGGGGCGTTATGGTCATGCTAGCCTCAAGTGGCCGTTTGATGAACTGCAATTTTTGTCAGTTGTGCGCTGGCTTCAGTTGCCGCTTGATAATTACATGCTTGTTTACCTGTCCTTGGATCGTTTGTGTCATCTATTTGGATCACCCAATTACTGAGGACATGCAGCTGAAACAGTCTCCAGATTCTACACAGACTATTTATTGAGATCCAGCAAAGTTGCATTTGCCTCAATCATCTTGTTCAGTTTTTAATTAAGCTTTATTGGTCCCTCACCACTATCTAAATAATTAATGAGGGTAATTAATGAGGGTTACATAAATCAGGGCAGAAGGGGAAGTTGACTTAGTAGAAATGACTGCAGCTGTTTGCCCATTCTTCAAGGTTTGACACAATTGTTATGGCCTTTTGACACGCAAACAAACTAGTTACTCTCTTCTACCCTGTTATATAATGTGTAACGCATGCTGAAGATATTCACCTATATCCGATGGCATAAAACTTCTGATAATAAAAGTTAATTACAAAAGAGGCCTGAAAGTGTACACATATCTCAGTGTGGTCATATCTTAGTTCATCCTTATTACGGGAAGCGGCAAGGGGGGGCAGCAGAAATCAGGCTGGAATACTGAGGCATTAGACATGCACTGTTGGTCAACTTTGGGGTAAAGTAAAGGTTTCGCCATGAATTTACTAGATTTCTTTCATAAGAATAAGGGGTACTGCTTAGTCATAATCTACCCAAAATCAATTTTGAATATCAAACATTCCCCTCTAATCAAATGATTGCTGTAAAAAAGACTTTTAGTTTGCTTCTTCTGTGTTCTACATCATAATGCACCACACGTCTATGGAAAGGACACTAAATGGAAAACCTGCTAGATCATAGCCTCTTGGTTATTATTCAGGCAGTCTCATTGAGATTTATATATCTTTTCCAAGAGAGATCTGCTCTACTACTCTATTCTATGAGAGCATTCACAATCACACAATTGACAAGGAATTCATAAAAACAGGTTCAAGGTTCTGCCAACATTAGTGTGTTCGTAAGGGATTGTGTACTGTAGTTACAAATGAAAGTAGAGATGTGAGGTAGTTTCAGAGCTTTAACAGTAGAGCTTTGTAAATGAATAATAATTTATGATGAAGCGTAATGCACTGTGATACACAGGGTTTAACTACTGAAGTGTTGACGTGTCGGCATTATAACACAAAATATCTCCATAGTCGAAGACAGACATGAAGGTTGACTGCACAATAGTTTTATGGTTGGAAGGAATACAGACACCCTTTAATTTTATACAAGAAGCCCATTTAGATTTTTAAGTTAAGTGATTTAGTTGTTGAATATAGATCTTGAAAGACTGGCTGGGGCTGTATAAAATTGTATCATCTGCAAAAAAATGGATGCTGAACTATTAAATAGAAATGTTTATGTTATTTTTGTAGGTAGGTAAACAGCAAAGGACCAAGGATAGACCCCTGTGACAACCCATATCTGGTGGTAAGATGGTTTGATTGAATACCATCAGTAACAACAGTCTGTGTTCTCTCTGTGAGGTAGCATCATTAAAATTCACTCTTTTGTCACTTTAAACTTGATTTAGTCAAGTTACATTTCGTAGCAGTATGCTTAACTCGTTCTACACTGATGAACCTGCACATTGGAGACATCCCCATTTTTTAGACAAAAAGAAAAAGAGCACAGACATCCTCTCCTTCTCTTAACTGTGTAATTTCTGACATCTTCCAGAATGACCTTGGACAAACCACAGTGTGCCTGCAAGGTGATTTCACCTGTGGATTTATCCTGCAGAGAGATTGATAACAATTGTCCAAGGTATTCCAGCACAAAAAATACAGTTATGACAAATAATTAGCTCATTACTTTACTTTGCCTGCCTAACAAGAACCAACCTGTTAATTAAAGGCATGAAAAAACCCATTCTCAGATATGTAAAAATATATTTTGCAACCTCACCCTCCTTAAAAGTTTAAAGCATGTGTCTGTGGTTTGGAATGTGAATGTAGCAGCAGTAGTTCTGAAAGCATCACTAAAAATGCACTTCGAATACAGTTTATTACTGTCATTTCAGGGCATAGACACCATGATGGTTAACTTTTTGGATGGTGTATAATACAGGCTAACTTGCAGTGATTATATGTTACATGGATAATGATTGGGTGGGTGCACATTATAGATCAACGCTGCTCAGCTCGCTGCAGGTGTCTCTGTGCATGAGGTGGAGTGTGTACCTTTGTGCGATTGTCTGTTTGTGCATAAAAGTGTTTTTGTGCATATGTGATTTGCATGAATGAGCACTTGCATACCTTGTGTCATTCTGTACATTACAGTGTGCGCGCATGTGTGGGGGTGTGTGTGATAATGTGCATTCAGAGGATCATGACATCCTTGTCTCTTGGTTAATGAGGCGTAAAGATGAATGTTGCTTCTGTTGAAAGTCTGCCAGGAATTTGACGATCATTGTGGCAATGATAGGAACCACTCTGTTTGTGTGTGGTAGTGTGTATACATATGAGCATGGCTGATGGGAGATACCACATGTGTGTTGTGGAGTTAAGAGGTAATGTTCGGCCTGAGTGAAGCTCCACAGTAACTCATAAAGCATGTCTGATGAAGATTACCTCGCTTATAGTACCATTACAACCCACTGCACTCAATCATTTAATAAATTCCAAATATTCTGATTGGATCCCATGTGTCCTTGTGCTTCAGTAATGCAGAGGAAATTGAGTTATTTCATGAATTAATGAGAGGGAAGCTCTGTGTAATTAATGGGTCTCAGGGAACAAATATGAAACTGGTTGCGGTCCTTATTTGATCAGCTATTTAATTAAAAAACACTGAGCATCATTCATCATTCGTCAAATGGCATAGTATTACATTTGTGTGGAAAGCATGTTTAATAGCTACAATCGCAGATGGACAGGGTTACAGAGCATGTTTTGCAATGTCCAAAGTTTAATTCAAGTATTGCCCTGTAAAAACATCATAATGTGCAACTAAGGTCAGACACAAGTACCCAGTACATACAGTTATGGCTCATCATTACAAAATAACTTAAGCTCTTACGGAAACATGATTACATGTGCCAAAAATGAAAAGATATAATTAAAGTAAGGATCAATCTGCCAGTGGAAATGTTGTTGTTGAATTAGAGTTTCCAAAGCAACTCCCAGACCTCAAACTGCCCTGGAAGAAGTTCGTCAGGGCGGTACAGCCTGACATTGACTCCAGAGTCCCAGGGGTGCAGTGTGTCCTGTATACTGTGTCATTTAGAAGTGCCATCTGCAAAAACACAATTTCAGCCTTAAATTGAGCAACAGGCAGGCAAACTGAAGTTAATCAGCAGTTCACAAACAGTATATATGTTTGTGTGTTGTTTATTAAGATCCCCATTAGCTTCTGTAAAGCAGTCACTATGCTTCCTGGGGTCCTCACAGTTTACATGGTGACAGTGCTACACAAATATACACACTCACATTACTCAGTACAATACACTGACAGCAAATCGTTAATAGCTTGGTTGAAGAAGGTCTCTGCTGTTCCAAGATCTAGTTAGTATCTCCTTTAAAAGTTATGATGAGTGTTGCTGGATGGATCAGACCATGTTTTACTTCTGCCTGGTGTAAATTCATCCTGAGATCCTTGAACTGCACTCTTCTTTTGGAACACCCCCACTGTTAAATCCGGGAAGATCTTCACTTTAATTCCCCTGAAATTCAGCACTCTCTCTTTCTTTGGCAAAATATCTCTGCATTCTGGAGATCATCAGCCTTTTCCACATCTTTGGCGAGGCCAAATATTCTGATATTAAATGTGATGGCTGAAGAGCTTTCCAATCTTTCAGTTTTGTTTCTTCGTAGTTCTTTCTTTTCTTTTTGGAGTGCGTTACATACTTTTCTCTCTTTCTTTTCTTTCATTCATCCTCTCTTGTGTTCCATAGAGTGCCAACTCAACATCAACCAGTTTATCTTTACACTCCTTCAGTCCCACTTCTAAGCAATTCAGTTGAGGCTTCTTAATTTATTTCCTCTCTTATTAGTGTGGAATAATACAGCCAATTCTCTCCACACTCACTGTTGGCCTCCATTCCGGTTCTGTCAGGTGTAACAGGTGAGGCAGTTGGCATCTGTTTTTTCGTTTTTCTATGCATCAGAATTATTCCTGCACCGGTTCTTCTCCTTTAACTTTTTATTCCTGGAAAAGTTATTCAAAAGGATCCACCTTGGTTTCAAGTTGATAATAACTTTAGAAGTGCAGCATCCTTAAGGCTCTTGTACACTCACCATTCCCGACCTGTAGCGCGACA
>NW_023339740.1:26698773-26707807 GCF_004916995.1 Morone saxatilis | reverse complement strand
TGAAAAAAAAAGAGTGGTGCACGAGCGGGCAAGACCTGGCCTAAAATCCTGGTGCGGCAGCGAGATCTACGTCATTTTGACGTCACATTGTCGCACGACAGGTCGGGAACGGCGAGTATACAAGACGCTTTAGGGTCCTCGCACTCACACACCGCCACAGGACATGACATACGCTAATCTATTGGGACAAAAAAAAAATCTAAGACAAAATGGAAAATGAGTCAGAAGCAAGTTGCCATCTATATATGTTAATGAGTTAAACAGGGACAACCATGTGGCTTATTACAAAGTCAACCTGGTGGTCACCGTGCAGGTAAAGCAACATTGAGGACATCTAGTGGGCAGGTGCAGAAACACGGGGCCTAGAAGGATGTGTCGGATGTGTCGACAATGTGCTGGAGCTAATTGTTTGTTGGGTTCTTTGCTCAATCTTGTGCTTGTATTCATATGTTGTCTGTGTACAGCAATTACTTTAGAATATAGAAAATAAGATCAAATACAAAAATGAAAATCGGATCAGAGCACTCGTGGAACTTTCTTCAACACCTTGCATCTGGTTGTGCAAAAGGTGCATGCAGCTGAAAGATGCAGAAGTGACCAACAATGATTTAAATATTTAACTCATCATTTAAGTTTACTATACATATGTATAACGGATGTAACACGTGGGACATTTTTGACCCACATGCTATCTGCCTTCCCACAATCAATTAGCCCACATACTAAACACAAGCAGGGGCCCATGTGGAGCCTAAGGATCATTGCTCACACAGGCCCCACTTGTAACTCAGCTTGTCCCCATTAACCTGCACATGGGCAGACACACATCAGGCCTGTATGGAGCCAGTGACCAAATATGGCCCATCAAACTCATGTGTATCCCACACCGACATGCTGGCTAGGTGCCTAATTCCCTCTCGCCTCATTCATTCTCTCTACCAGCCTTCTCTTTGTCTTGACAGCTATTTTCACTCCTCCCTCTCCTTTCCGTCCTTCCTTGCAACCCTTTCTCTCTCCTCCATCTCTACCCTTCTCCAATCCACTCCACTTTCCTCTTTCTCCAACTCTCTGCTCAAGACATGTTGCGAAGAAACTACTTATTTTTTTCTGAAGATCCTTGAAGCTTCAGTACATCAGATAAAAGAAAATGATCCCAAGACAACCTAACAAAGTCATGAAACAAGTTGAAGTGTGTGTGTATGTCTTGATACAAAGCTGCCGGCTGTGAGCATACAGCTGATCTGTTGTCTAGACTAGTCCTTATATCTACAGTCACAAACCGGAGCACCAAGCAATCACACACACACACACACACACTTGATGCTCACAAATGCACACACTACTAAGGATCAGTAGCCTTGGGTGTTATGTATAATGTATAAACAGTGGTGACCGAAGAACAGTTTATGCCTGAATAAATATTTGATATGCTGTCCATATCTCAGTAAAAAAAGTTTCAGCATTGCTTTTCCAGGTCAGCAGAATGTAACACACACAATCACTACCAATTCCCACCTACAGCAATTTGAAGTTTTGCATTCACTATTCCTTGGTAGTGTAGGGAATCAATAGGAACCTCAGACTATGGGATGTAGATTAAATTTTGTGGACATGAAGAGCGTCTAACGTTAGCTTAATAGTGCTGAATGGCAAAGCTAAGCACTGTTAGAAGGTAACGTTATCACAGTACACACAGTGTTCTGTATAGGCTCCGGTCAGGCAAACAAATATTTCGACATGTAGATAAAGCTGAGGATCTTACATTAGGGATTTGGCGGATTGGTACTCTCCAGTAAATAACATTGTTGTCGGCTGCCTGTACAAACATGGCAGTTCAACATTGAGGGCTTACTCCCTCTGTAGATAAAATCGGCTCATTCTAAGGTAACGAAAACACAACACAAAATTTTCAGCTGATTATACACTGATGAAAACATGTCTATGAATATTGTATTCCATTTCTGCCAATAGATCCTCCTAAATGTTACACACTGCTAAATGAAGTTATCCTTGATAATTGATCCCTGTAAGGAACTTTGTTCTCTGCATTTTACCCTGTGTTAGCGGCAGTGGACAGCCACTGTGCAGCACCCAGGGACCTACTCCAGTTCTAAGCCACTGCCTTGGTCAAGGGCACTGACAGAAGAATTAACCTAACATAGGCCTACATGTTTTTGATGGCAGGGGAAACTGGAGCACATGGCAAAAAGGCCCGCCTCTGACAACATGGAGATATTTTTTTGCTGAAGAAGATTTTGCTAAAGCATCAATACTCATTCATTGGTTGACAAAGCAATCTCACCACAAGGTCAGTTTAGTAGCTGTTCAGGAGCTTTTCTTCATGCAGTTATCCTTGCCAGCCACTGGAGTTGTCATAGAATTGTAGATGTAAAAATTTCTGAGCCTTTTCTAGGACTTTGTACTAGAGATTGAAAGTTTTTACTTGAACTTGAAAACAGAATTGACAGAACAAAGGTCTATTTAGTGGCGGTTTTGTAGCTTTCAATTGTGTCACAAAGGCTTCCTCAGCAAATGGAGTTTACATTGTTGTAATGGACTTATTTTTTCAATTTGTACTATTTTTTTTCACTAGCTTACATAATTTACTCAGGATGTCAGGATGGAATAAAGGTTGAGCATATTGAAAGAGACTTAAGAACATGTACTGAAACTGGAGGATACTAAATAAAAGTAACTACATGATAAAAATAGTACTGTATAACTTTAGGTTTTGGGTTTTGAAATTTTACACATTTAAAATCCTGGATATCAAGTCTGCACACATAACAGTCTCTCCATGGTTATTGCGTATGGCTGTCAACATGCCATTCAGTGGTATCATGATGCCATCTAGTGGAAACTTTTTTTTGCATGTGTGACAAATCCAGACACAGGAGTGGGACATGCTGTCACTCCAAAACTGATTGACATTACTTTTAATACTAACACAACCAACCACTTAATCAACCGTATTTAAAGACCCTGAAAGGTTTGTGTTAAACTCACTCACTAAATAACACATAAGGGTGTGTTTTTTTCTTTTACAAACTTACATTTTGCACATTTAGTTTGAATAGTGAATATTTTATGTAATAGATACGATACTTAAGATTTAAAATCACATTTTCAAGGGCGTTAATATCCTAAGCTCCAGTGCTGTTTAAAGGTTTTTTTGTTTGTTTTTTAACATCCACAATGTATATTAACACAGCACTCCATGTTCCAGATCTGTGGAGCTGCTAGGTTTTACTCTGCAACCCATTTTTTTGGTCAGGCCACAATCCTGCAGAATATTACAAATATAATAATATTATTAAATCACACAAAATGTGTATTTTGGTATTTTTTTTACCTTTTTTTAAAAAAAATTTATGGACATTTTGAACAAAACATTTGTTTTTGTAGCAGGATAAAGACTTCATGCCGAATGAGTTGTAGTAATTCCAAAACCTTATCTGTCAATCACTCAGTCATAAAGGAAGGTGTTTGGAAGCATTTTTCTTCTTTTGAAAAGGGAATACATTATGTTGAATGCATTGAGGTTTAATTGGCTTTCTTTATTGTCTGATCATCTGGCACATGGTCAAACAAACAAGCAAAACTTTTACAATCAGTTGTGCAATCAATGCATGTATTCAAAGCCATCGCATTGAATTAAATATAGAATGTTCCAAAGTAGGACTTAGACACATAGTTTAAACGACTCATTATTTTTGGTTGTTGTCATTACACAATAAAAAAGGAAATGTATTTTCACTTTGGCAATAGAGGACTGTGTGTTTCTGTTGCTGCAAGAATAATGTAATAAATGCAACATAATGTTGCACTGTGCGGGGTTACAATATAGGTAACAAACATTTTAAACCAGACTGCAAAAAAAAGGGAAAAAAATATTGGTTTGGTATACTCATTTTATAATGTTGACTGATGAAGGAAATAAAATAAATGTATAAACACATCCTCACACAATGATATAACACCATTAAACATCCAAGGTTACATTTTAAAATCCGACAATCATGAACAGATCCATAAAATCCACTTTTTCCATGACATGGAACATTGTTATGTCAAAGGAGACCTCATACCTAGAAGGTTTTCAGGTGAAAGTGAAAGTTTTGTACAAACTCAATCATCATGTCATCTGCCAACTGTAAAACTGAAAAAAAAATCAATGTAATTGTAACCTGATCTTTAGTCATATTTGGCATTCTCTGATAGCATGTTAGCATACAAAATACTCCATTTCCTAGAATAAAGATTTAAGTTGGTAATGAAATTTCTCCTTGACAGGCATACACACTGATTGCTGTACCAGATATTGAGGAATAAACAAGTTTTGCAGTCCTGCAGAATAAAGCCAATACATAAAAAAAGAAGGAATACAGGTAGCAAAATATATGTTTCCATTTTTACAGAAGGAATGTTAAAGAACCACATTAATTACTTTATACTGATACTGAAACAGCAGTTTGTCAGTCTAACTGACCTTCAGTAGCCTCTTGCTGATAGAGTGGGAATAGTCAGTGTTTATTAGTTACCCACATTTAAGCGTGGACTCATAGGCTATGGGAGTTAGGCTTGTAAAATTAGGTGACTGGTTATACTTTACGTAATTACAAGGATCTTTTATTTTGTGTTGATATTGGTGCCCCCTGTGGACAAACGCGGTATTGTTTTCCAGAATTAGGACTGCATTTCCCATGAGATCTTGCTCTGGCATGTGTTTGTTTTGTAAGTGAGTAAAAGAAAGAAGCAACTTATTTTTAATACTTTTTTTTTTAAAACAACTGTTTGCAGGATGCATAGCAATGAAACAATGTATTTGTTTCCTTGTGAGATCAATAACTGTAATGTAAAGATGTTGAAATAAATTAAGTTTTTTTTTAGTACCGTTCATATACCCTGGTCAGAATCAACACATCCTCATACCTAAGCGATGGAGTAGGAACTAAAACACAAAAGAGAAATGGCAGTGATTTTGTAAAGCCTTGGTCCTGTAGTCTATGATTTGGCACTATACAAATTAAATTGAATTGAATTGAATAGTCTGGGAACACAAACTTGGCCTATGTAAGGCAACTTAAGTGGTCCTGCAAAACTCTGCCACTGATCACTCAGTCTGTTAATCCTCATATGATTTATTTTAGGTTACAAATGTGATTTAATAGCAGCAAACACCAGCAAAGGTCTCCAGTAAAGCAATTTAATAGCATCTGGATATCAGCTATTTTTGATGTGCATATTATTGTAAATGGTATTCAGTAGTAAAGCTATGGGTATCTTAGACACAGCTGCAATGAAAGGGATATCCCGAAAATTGGAATTTCGATCTCATTCTTCTTCCCATATGTTTATCAGTGTTTTTATGTTTTGTTTAATTTAATTTAGTTTGCCATAATTGAGCATATACAATTCTGCAGGTAGAACATAGAACCCACACTGTTACTGCTGTCATGGCAAAATCGCAGCACTACAAAGAGATGTGAACTAAAGACCGTTTTAAGAACATAGGAATAACATTAAGTGTGTGGCAGTTTATTGATGGGCGTCGTACAGTTTACTGTAGGAAGTTGTCACTGTTACTCTGGATTTTAGCTACCCATAATTGTGTTATATTTACTAAATGTGTTTAAATTTGGTCTTGTTTTCAAATTTATACATCCTAGTAATTGCAATTAGTTAAATTTTTTTCTGTTATTATACTTAAAAATCCTGCAAAGATTTTTTAATATAATATTTTCTTTTATTTTCTTAATCTTCTATTTTTTCATTGTCCTGTTTGCATTTCATTTTACTGAGCAAATCAGCTATACAGCTAATTGTTGTAGGGATGCACCGCTACATCGGTCGGAATTCTGTATCGACCAATATTCGCCTTGTTTACTGACGTCGGCAAATTAGGTGGTATTGACCGATATCAGTGGTTGATGTTTATCTGTTGTGTTCCATCAATTTAGTGTTGGCTAAATGTTGTATTGGTTATTTACAACTCGGATATATAAATTGATTTGCTTCCCTGGCAAAAAAAGGGCAAATAAAAAACAAAAAAACATCAGCATCAGCCAAATTGTTATTTTAAACATCTGTATTTCACAATCGGTGCATCCCTAAATTATTGACTTGACGTTTGAGGCTAGTGTAAGTGACAACACCATCAAATTTGGTTTTTATCGTGGGCCAAGATGTTCTGCCAGTGCCAAATTCTGACTAGACTGAGCCTGATTCAATCTTCAGTAATGTCCATCAATCAAAGTAATAGTTCTGCACAAAGACGGCGTGGATGCCTCTGTAGACAGGATAGAAGTTGTAGATGAGAGCTCCCTCCTCCTCAACGGGACTAGAGAAGTGGTGCTGGTTCTTCATGGCTGGAGGAAAAAAAGGAATAGTCATACAGAGTGTAGTGGTGAAGCTTCAGCCATGCAGACCTGCAGCTTTTCTTTCATTCATAACACACACACACACACACACACAAACTTCAAGTATTAAATGGGCTCCATGCATTTGTCTTACATTTGTGTTGACTACTTTTATTTGATTTGTGCATGTGTTCAAGTTAAATTCAGTTGCACTTCCACAACACAAGCGTTATGGCATTTTAGATCTAATTGACCAAATCTGCTAGAATTTGGTAACCAGTCACAAGGCAAATGGCATAATCAGTTACTCAGTTAATTCATTTTAAGTTTAAGTCATTTACATTTACATGAGAACTCCAAACTCCATCTGCTGATAAAGATCATGTGATTGATAAGATTGGAAACTCCAGAACAGCTACTAAATTGATTATTGAATGAAATTTGTAGGAGGAGTTGAAAAAATGTTCGCCAGAAAACATTCCAATTAACTGTCTTAAACTAAGAAATCAGGTTACCTTCAGAGACAAAGAAGCTGGCAGTGTAGAAGCAGGCTCTTATAGCAGAGGTGGAGTGAACCATGCCCGGCTTATCTATCCACTCAAAGGGGCTTTTCTCTGGATGCCACTGCACTGCATAAAATGGGTAGCGGTAGGCTGAAAGGCGGAGAAAGAACTCACTCATGTCAACATCTTTAGATTTGATCTAATTTCTAAACAGAACCAAAAAGCTGTGTGCCTTGCAAGGATCATGAACAGGTAGCGTTCAACAGCTGTTTCTGTCTCAAGGCATGGATGGGGGTCGAACCCATTGATCTTTTGGTTTACGAGACAACGCCTTACCACTTGGCCACCACACCTGACTACCTTCTTCACTAGCTCAGTGAAGAAAGAAATCTTGCTGCTGTAATGAAACAATCATTCATCAGCATCCTGACGAAAATTCTAATTTTCAGATAGGACTGTCACGATCATTACCATCATCATTTCCCCTCACTCATCATCTCTACACTTTTAAATGTCATCTGAATCTGAATGATCAACATGACTCATTATTATGATCAAAAACACCAGTTCAGTTATTGGCCGATGGTGCCATCTGGTGGACAGTAGTGAATGCTGGAAATGTTGAATGTGCAGTAGTTCTAATATAAATATGTTTTTGTTGTGTGATTTGATTTTTTGCTGATAAATTATGTAGTCTGCTCGCTTCCAGATCTCCATGGTGGACATAACACCATATGCCTTAATCTGTGATATCTGAAGTTGTTTCCACATCCACCTGGATCCACAGTCTTTACATGTAATGTGAAGAGCGATTCCCCCTCTGTTACTTGCATAAGGTTTTTTTTTCTTTTTCTGTTTATGACATTCTGTAACTCTTCGGTCCATTTCTATCTCAAGGCATGGATGGGGGTCGAACCCATGATCTTTGGTTTACGAGACCAACGCCTTACCACTTGGCCACCACGCCTGACTACTTATGTAACAAGCTGTAAAAATCTGTAAATATTTAGTTTAGTTTGATTTGATTTTTTGCTGATACATTCTGGCGTCTGTCCTCTTCCAGATCTCCATGGTGGACATGAGGTCATATGCCTTAATCAGTGATAACTGTTGTTTCAACATCCTCCTGTATAATGTGAATAAAGTGTAAAAATGGTATAATGTGTATAAAGTGTATAAAGTGCATAAAGTGCTTAAAGTGTATAAAGTGTATAAAGTGTATAATGTGTATAAAGTGTATAAAGTGTATAAAGTGTATAAAGTGTATAATGTGTATAAAGTGTATAAAGTGTATAATGTGTATAATGTGTATAATGTGTATAAAGTGTGACTTTTCCTCACTCGACATTTATTGTCTGTCTGTCCTGGGAGAGGGATTCCTCCTCTCTCTTCCTGAGGTTTTCTTTCTTTTTCTGTTTATGACAACTGTATAGTGAACAACATGTATGACGCAAAGTAGTCAGTGACGAATGGTACCTTCCATGGTGGAGATGAATTCCTTCTTCCCATCATTGTTAGTAGACAGGACCTTGTAAAACCGCTTCAGTTTGGCGTTCCGGCTGTAGTTCTGTTGGTTCAAAGGCAGATTTGATATTAATATAGCTGTCTTGGCAGAACTAGTCTACTGCTGCAAAAATACACAGATACTCTGAAATTTGGTCACACTAACTGCTGTTGTGTTCCTTGCATAATGATGTCTCTCATTTGCATGAGATCTTCCACATTGAGCAGGGTCCCCATAGAGATGGACAACCATTCACACCTAGGGGCAATTTACAGTCGCCAATGAAGCTTGCATTTCTTTAGGCTGTGGGAGGAAACCAGAGGACTTGGAGGTGATATCCCATCTTATTTACATGGGAGCCACCCATATTATCCCACACCGTGCACCATAGGTGATACTGCTGTCAGTCTGAAAGGGACCACAACAGTAAAGGTAAGTCATGCAGGAATGTTTGCTCTTTTAGAAATTTTCTAGAAGGATTCCTATAAAAGGAATCCACTAACAACTGTGAAGAATATTTGTGTTTCAGAATCTGTTTGTGTTTTTAATAAGGAAACTAATACTGCAAGACAGGTGTGTAGCTTAAGGTAGAGTGAGAAAAGCAGTTACATACCATACCATATTTGTGATCTTATTGTATGTATACTGTACTTTTTTTTTTTTTTTTT
>NW_023339740.1:26683349-26698673 GCF_004916995.1 Morone saxatilis | reverse complement strand
GCCTTGCCCCTTGGCCACCACGCCTTCCATTCCTGAGCCATAAAGGGTCAAACTGGACACATGGCTTGGGAAATTTCCTTAGTTCCAGTTTTGTTCAGAAGTCAAGTGATAAGCGCAATATAATAATTACCATTTATACATTGTTTAACAGAGACATGATGTCCAGGTGGTAAGGGATTGGTCTTGACAATACACAGGAGAGGTGCAAGCTGTGGTCAATGTTGTGAGACCACTTCTGACGGCAAATTGTTTATACCCATTCTTAATGGTAACACTCTAAAGCGGGGTGGTGCCTATCAGACCACTGGTTTCAGAGTTACTTAAATGGACAGACGAAGCCTCCCCAAGTCCTATGTCAGAAGGAGTCAGACTCCAGCCATGACAGGAGGTGATCATGAGGGCAGAAAAAAGTGGGGGGAAACAAGGCAAGGGGAGCAGATACCTGCATAGACAGACTCCAGCTGTGGAAGTTGGACGTGATGTTTTCTTCGGCCAGAGACTGCAGCAGATCCTTGGGAAAACTCCGGAACAGACGGCTGGACTGGGCCGCTAGAGGACAGAGATAACAGATTTGTGGTTAGGTGGTTCAGACAAGCTGTTCACACAACACAGTAGAGAGGAAGTTACATTTAATCCTAACGTTCATCAGGGCTGCTATATACAATTAAATGATTACCCCTTAAATGAGTATAATGTGTTATTGTGTACTCTGCCGCTGGTCTCAAAGCTTAGCAGAAATCCAAATTACTCTTTAGAAAGGTGCTACTAAAAACAATGATGTCTCTCATTTGCATGGGATCTGCCCATATCCTGCCACATTGAGCAGGGTCCCCATAGAGATGGACAACTATTCACACCTAGGGGCAATGTAGAGTTGCCAAATAATCTAACTTGCATATCTTTAAAGGGAGGAAACCAGAGAACTTAGGGGAAATGATGATATCTCGTCTCATTTACATGGGAGTCACACATATTGTCTCACACTGAGCACCATAGGTGATACTGCTGTCAGTCTAAAAACAGCAAAAAGTAGTTATGCAGGAATGTATGCTCTTTTAGACATCTTCCTAGAAGGATTCCTATAAATGGAATTCCATAACAACTGTAAACAATAAAATAAATTTTCTTTCATCTACACCGAATGGGTTAATAGATGAGGGAACGTATTACAAATTGTTGATGCTGTATGGGATATATATGCAAGGAAAATTATGTTAATAGTTAACTTAAATGTAATGAGTTGTGAAAGGCTTTTGTATAACTAGGTGAAATTATAAGATGATGAAGAGAATGCAGAGAGTCAGAAATTGTTTCTTTGAATGTGGCAAAAATGCACCAATTTATGCTGCAACGTGCCATCAAAGATGGGGAAGTAAGCAAGCTTGTATATACATGGAGATAAACAGTGCTGAATTAAAAAAAAAAAAGATCTTTGCAAATGTTTTAAGGAGATGCATTCAACACGGACCAGAAGGATATACGCAATGCAACTGGGACCACAGGTGCAGTTTAACCTATGGCATCTGAGGACACAGCAACAGGGTATATATTGTGCCATACCTGTGTGTTAAAGCGTCTAAGCACTACCACAGCTCATTCCTACAGGTCTTCTCATTAATCCACCTGAGTAGTCTTGAGTGGGCATGGAACTTTTATTAAATTTGGTGACTTCACATAATTTCCAACTTTCATGTATTTAGACTTTTTCCTCTTTCACGGTGCTATCTTTTTATGTAGTTTAGAACAAAATACAACCATTAATCCAAACAAGCTAGTCTCTGTTTAATGAGTTGTGAATGTTAAATGTGTTCCATCTGAAGTCTCCAATTTCACAGAGGTCCGCTACTCAATCTGATCTGTGCTGGTTTCGCAAAGCACCTATAACATCATTCATTATTCAAATCTTCTGTCATGGCATGAGATCTACGGTCATTTATTCACCCTCTGTGCTTTTGTACATGCCCAACTGGTAACACACAGTTTATAGGTGACACATTTGGTTGTATAGATTGTATAAATTAACAAAATGACAGGCGCTGTAGAAATCTGACCTCAGGACACAGCGATGGCAGATCAACAACTAGTATTTTTGGTCCACTTATTTTTGCCCAGTTTTTATTTTGCATTCATTTTATTAGCTTTGGATCCGCCTACATCACACAATATGTAGCACCATGACTGATGTTGCTGTGAGGCAGATTGGGATCCAAACTGGAAATAGCAAGTAGTTAGGAATTATTGTTTTTTTTTTTTTGTTGTGTTTTTATAGTAGGATTCCAGTAAAAGGAATTCCCATTTCTGTTGTCAAAATATAATTTGCTTCTTTTTGGTTGCTGTAGTGATAGAAAAACATTAATTGACTTCTACCCTTTGTGTCTTTCACTTTATTTGTTTTTTATTTATTTATTGCAATCATTATAATTACTGTGAAATAATAAAGCAAGTAACACTGATAAATGGAGAGATATTTCATTTTACTATAAGTTACTTATTGTCTCATTAAGAAGGTATCTGACCTCATGCACCAAGAAAGAGACATTTGTAGCTGAAAACTAAAAACAGCTGTGTGTGTGTCCAGGGCCTTTAAGACTACTGATCTACATAAGATAAATGTGATAATTGACAAAGGTCCTGTTTTGTTAGTAACTAACTTGCTCGACAAAACACAACAACTGCAGAACAAGGACAAGCAGAAAAAGAATACCTGGTGTGAGAGCGAGAGGTAGAGCCACGGCCTTCGTATCAGTGAGGGTGAGCAGGTTTTTGTTGGCTGTGAGGACAGACAGCTGCTGGAAGCCCTGACAAGTTCCCCAAATAGGGAAGTAGTCGCCAGCATCATTCGCCTGCAGAGAATGAGGATGTGAGGAAGAAAAATAAGGAAAGCTTAATGCCATTTTGATTACTGTTTTATCTGTTTTTTCTCTAAGGACACAGAAAGCTTTAATTCACCTAAAACCCAAATCCTTCCCTCTCATAGAGTTGCACACATTCACACCAAGTATAGCTAAGGGCGAATGTGAGGCTTCAGCAGCCGAGTCTTCCAATGTGACATTGTTTTTAGTACCAAATTCCCTCTTCTTCTTACTGTTCTCCCACTGCAGCTCAGCAAATATCAATGTTTGAGGAAACAAGAAGAGGAATTTGTACTAAAAAGACAATATCTTCTCGATTTGTTTAAGTCACACTGGATTTTGTCCCCTATCACTTACATCCGGAAGGTATCGCTTCACTGCCAGTATGGAAAGGAGGAACAATTACAGCGATCAAAAACTCTTTCAGTGTACAAATGATACAGGTCTATGTCTTATTTTAGTTCCGACTTGAACAATCTAAACCTGTCATTTAATGAAAGGAAAATTGAACCAAGTTAAACTATCAGGTTACACTATAGTCTCTTTCAGTAGGATCCTGAGGTGTCACTTCATCTTGGCACATCGTTGCACGTGCCAAATGTCTTACCTTCAGAGCCAAGTTGTAAAAGATCCTGGCAGCTCGACTGAACTGCGATGTCTGAATATCCACATCTCCTCCTGGCAGCAACAACCTGAGGAGACGTTTTATGCCATTATTTGATAGAACAGGTAAAGATAGCCAGGAAAAGGGGGGGAGAAAGACAGAGGACGACAACATGCAGCAAAGGGCTGCAGGTTGGAATCATACCCAGCCCACTGCGGTAGGCAACCTCTACCAGGTGAGCTACTGTGTGCCCTGATATTTCCACAAGTTTGACATGTCAAATCATGACCTATGATGAGTGCAACGAACAAGCTTATATTTTACAGAACATGTTAAAATGATAGGTTACAGAGTACAGTGGTAGCAAAAGACAGCCAGCGTGTCGTATAGAGAGCTGAACAATAGAGATAACAAGAGAACTCTTGTCAACTCACCCATTTATTGAGTAGAACAGCTTAGCATATTCTTCTTCTGTGCGATTGATTCTGGAGAACAAAAAGAGGCACAGAAAGTTAAACTCATTAACTATCCAAAACAATCAACTGCATTATCAATCACTTTGGATTAAAGCAGCAGATAGATGTCCACACACCCCCTGTGTATGGCCACAAATAAAAAAATTGCCTGAATGAAGAATTGAGATGTTACTGATCAGAATTAATTGAATCTTAACATTTAGAGGATATTGAGACTCTGTGCAGGCTTGGTGAAAGCACTGAGCTGGAGTTAGGATGATCCTTTTTTTCTTGAATGTCAAATACATTTATTATGTTATTGAAAACAACCTTATTAATAATAAACTACGAGGAAGAGATAAAACAATTAAACAATTAAAAAGACTGGCTGTCATAATATAATTCAACATACATGTCTCTAACTGTCACTTTACAGTAACTGTCTCATTTACACAGACTCCGCCCACGTGGACCCAAATCTGGCACCATGACTGATACTGGTGTGAGTCTGATTCAGATGACTGCGTGACAGGTGATGTCAGTAGGAAGTTATGCTCTTATGATAATTTTGTAGCAGGGTTTGGATGAAGGAATTCTGAGCTGAAAGTGTAAAAAGTAAAATATAAAGCTCTCTTGATGAAGTGTAAGATAATCTGCTGTTGTCTTTGGAAACATACTACTTGCTTTACAGGCAGCTGCTACATGCTTAGCCACACAGAGCCTAAAGCAGTTATTGAGTATGGAGATGATATATGAGCATGACAGCGGGCTGTCTCCTTATCCCATGGTTGGTTGTCAAAGTATCCTTCGGCTGAAACCCTGGTCAGAGGAGCACCTTGCATGGTCGCTGTCATCAGTGTGTGTGTGAATGGGTGAATTGGAGGCAACTTATATAGCACTTTGGATAAAAATATATAAGTGCAGCCATTTACCATATTTTCAAAGGTCAAAAGTTTACATAAGGCAAACACTGCATATGCATTACTATGTTTACTTTCCTCTGAAGTCTGCTGTCTTCATTCTAAGAAGGCCCTGATTCAGCTGCACATTGCTGAAGCCCTTTTCTTCTATTGCTGTACATCGATGCACAATGGGCGGCTGTGGCTCAGGTGGTAGAGCGGGTCATCTAATAATTTGTTTGGAATACCAGACAAGCATGTATAAATAAAAGTCTATTTACCAAAATTGATGCACAATCCAGAAAATAAAAGGTCTATTTTCATTCCAGATCAAATATTCACTATATCGGCCGCAATATTGGTGAATTCTCCCCCTCTAAAATCGGTATCGGTCTCAGAGATACCAGTCAGGCTCTAATTATTAGAGTTTATGTATATGTTTTTCTTCTTATTCCTTGAGAACTCACTTACTTGTTCATCTGAAACTCTCCTTTCTTGCAGAGGTACGTTTTGTTAAAGTAAATGGCCCATTAAAATGAGACAAAGGGAAAACTATGTGCTTTGTTTAAATCATAATGCAGTTGGAGTTTTATTCCAGAAACCAGCCAGAAAAACGGGATCTCCTGGCTGACACCTGCACACTAGGATAAAACAAGTGTTGTGTGAGTTTTTCTGTAGTATTAAATTGTGCTCAGTGTTTGGTGTTTTCAAATGGGACCCAGCAACAAAAAGATTCCCCAGGGCGCCCTATACTCTGTGGCTCCTAAACCTAAAAGGTATGAAAGGTCACTGTACCTGATGGGTACGACCCTTGCCCCGGCTCCCTCCAGGTATTTGACATATGATGCAGCAATGTAAGAGGAGCCACGAGCAAACTGGTCTCCTGGGAGGTTTTCCTGCGCCAACACACCTACAGTGGACAAGATAGATGACATAACACAGAAAAGATTGAGAGGCAACAAAGAGCAGGGGACTTCTGAAAAGGAAAACCTCCACCCTGATGCACTCTTAAAGAGATCAGGTACTGACTTGCCCATTCTTGTGACACGTGCGGCTCCCTAATAGTTTTAGCTTCCTTTAGTTTTTTCTAGAAAGGTCTCTGGAACATCATGTATCCCAAAACATGTCTGTTATATTACTTAATAGCTTGACAATGTCCAGATGACTGTCATATGACAAGGCAAGGCAAGTGTATTTACAGTATAAAGCACATTTCACACACAGAGTCAACTCAAGGTGATTTACACAGTAAAGTTTAAAAACACACAGTTAGAGAAATACAATAAATAATAATAAAAACTATATAATGTTTTACATTACACAATTTCATTAGATGCAAGATTGAGAAGACCATACAAAATACACAGATTCTAAAGAAGCTTAAATTGCTATAAACACTCAGAGAGCCATACAATCCTCTATGTTAATCATAGAGGAAGTTTAGAAACTTTGATCCCCCGCTGGCGGACAAACATGCAACAAACACCTGATGAGGTGACACAGTAAACCCTTGGTATGACAGTGCAATACAATGATAACGCACTTCCTTCTTTACTCATAGCCACAGATCATGAGTCATGGCCTCAATTTGGTAACATGGTCAGAGTTCTGGCCCACAATTGCAGCAGGTTTGATAACATGTACAGTCATAGTTCTCTATTCTTATCAGTAAAATCCTGCTGCATGAACCTCCTGTTCTTTCTTAAAACCGTACAGCCTCTGCACGTTGGTATCAGTAACCACTGATGTGTTTTGGGTTTTAGATTAGAAATGTAGTTTTTGTTTTCGAGGCAAACTGACAGTGAGACCTGATAATACTGTGTAATACAACACAGCAAACATTTGCAGGTCACCTTAATTATTGTGAGACAAACATAACAGAAAGAATTGTAACCCCAGTAATACCCAGCAGCCTTTCATCCTTTCACATCATCTTCATCATCAACTATTCTCTCATCTTTTTTCCTGCCCCTCACTTGCTCAAATGTATGTTTGTCACCCCCAGAGGACATGGAGTACAGCATATCACCTATTACATAATATATAATAGCTACAGGTATCTAAATTATGTAATAATAGTAAGCACACGCACTACCTAAAACACAGCGGAGACACACACACACACTCACACACACACACGTTTTCTAGAACCTTCTCGATGAGAATTAGGACATTGGTGACATCCGGCGTGCACAGCCGTCTCTGCGGACAGGGACACACACTAAGAGCAGTTCATGTGCGGGTGAATCTTACCGATGACCGGTCGGTAATTGAGCTGCTGGCTTCTCCCCGCCACGCACAGGAGCGGAGCGCAACAGAGGCAGCAGGCGGTCAGCGCCGCGAACACCGCTGCAGCCGGTCGACACATCCAAAACACCGCGCAGCAGGAGAAACGCAAAAGAGCTGGAGAGGAGTGCGGTGGGCTGGGTCTGCACGTTGAGGATGAAAAATGCAATGCAATGGTGATAGTATGTGTCTATAAAAATAACAGAAGGCGGATAAAACAAACAGCCAGTAATTTATAAAACAACGATCCGAGTGAAGATGCTGCCTGCTGAGATGCTGTGTCCTCTCTTGCTGTCCTCTGATCTCTGCCTTTACCTCCGTCCAGGCTTTTGAGCATCAAGTCAGACCCACGTCACATAGAGGAGCCTCCTCCTTTTTTCTCCTTTTCCATAGAACTGGATCAGCCAGATCACCCACCCCTTCTAGATTAGACTCACAAGCCGGTCTCTAAATGCTTAACTCAATAAAGAGATGATTTTCTCTTAGTTTGCGTTGCTACAACTGGGTGGGAAACATTTAGAGAGCTTTTAGGATGGTGACATGCAGAAGTCATGTGCTGTAAACACTGTCATGACATATGATATTGTGCCTCAAGTTTTTTAAATGTTTTAAAAAGGTTATAAAGTGATTGGCTTAATCTGCAGCTGGTGAATGAGGGAAGAGCATTATGAGTTAGTTCAAGTCAAACTGTTTGAGGAAACCAGTTGCATTAAACAAATCAACTTCCTTAACTCAAACAATTAAAGCATGAAAAAAAATATCTGATCAACTTAATTACGGTAATTCTACCAATTCCATTCTGTTCATTGAATTTAAAACTGATATATTACACTCATATGCTGCACTTCTCTAAAGTTATTTAAAATGTGTTAAGATAATTTATATGAATAATGGGGAATAAATGCATATTCTTTATACAAATGTTACCACTTAAGTTGAATGTACTTTTCATTTACCTGTTAAAATAGCTAATGTATGAAAACAATAAAAACTATTTACAATTAATTGATTATCAAAATGGTAGCCAATTAATTTATGTGGATCAACAAATCTAATTGTTACTGCTGTTATTAAGTTGTTATTAGTTGAAAATGAATCAATGGAACAAGCTGGAATCATATCACCACTACTTAAAATACTGCACAAATCTAACAAGAATTTATTTTTGAGTTAGGTTGAGTTCATGGAGTGATTCCACATTATGTTATGTTAACTTACTTCTTTAATTATCATCCCTGATCCCCCGTTATTTTGAAGTTGCCAGCCTCTGCCAGCATTTTAGATTATATTCACTAATCTTTCAGGGATATAATGTTCCATGTTAACAGTGAGTACATTAAAAGAAAGAACAGCGGCTTTATTCTTATCCACAGAAAACATTTTATTCCAACTTCGTTCAAACACAGATTGGTGAAATATCTTATCAATGTTGGCGAAACGTTCTGTTTTTAATGACAGAAAATCTTGTTAATGGCGGGTATAGTGTTAAGATATGCAGTTTTTACAGTGAGGTAAGGCATGTCCTTGAAGTAAGGCTTGTAGTTAGCAGCTGTTCTCACAGTGCAAGCAGCTACTTTCATTTAGAAATTCCCAGACGATTAGGTAGGTGGGGATAAGAAGATAATGTGAGACTACGTCCAAAGAGCGACTACAGTGAGCATATCCACAGCAATACTGTATAATGAGTTAATTACTTCTTCTCACCAATAGAAGTAAAACAATAAGAACTGCTAAATTGTTATTTCGCAGAAGAGGAACTGAAGCTAAAGCAGTGTCCTCCCTCCACAGAAAAACCCCACCAAATTCTCTATGGTTCCTCTGTGTGGAGAAAATGTGATAAAGGTGGTGCATCATATGTGTTATTCTCTACTTGCTGCTAAATGGTAAGTGGTTAGTTACTTTCTACAGGATCCTCCCAGTCTATTTGTACATATATATTGATCAGCTACCGGACCCCAGCCCCCATTTTTATAGAAATATATCAGCTAAAACAGACATAGCTAGATGGATAGATAAGGAAACGATAGAAAGGCCCCTCTGTGACAGACTGATTGTTTGTATCTTCCGGTGTGAAGGTTCATGTTTCAAAAAACCATCCAGTTGCTAAATATGAAATCACAGCCTTTGTGAGAAAGAAGCACACATTCTCATTCAGTGTAATTATATTCCAGCTTATCACAGTGCTGCAGCTGTTGTGAGACGAAACAATCTTAAGGTTCTGTTGTTGTTTTTTGCTTTTTTTCTGCAACATGGCACGTTCCATGTGGGAAAAGTTGTACAAAAAAGAATAAAAATCTGTAGCTTGTTATTACTTTTTCAATGTATTTTTGCCCACACTGCATCTCTGCTCTGTAAACTTCAAAACTTCTGCTGACCTGCACATTTGTCATCAAAAGCACCACACTCTGCGTATTTCCCTAATTTGTTGTACTGTCATTGTGTTAACAGGAACTTTCAATGTCATTACATGTTGCATGGTCTGAAATGTTCTTTTCTTATCTCAATATCTTATTTATTTCATAATAAAACAGAGAGAACATATGGTGTGCATGTTTGTGAGAGTGCTGCTGCAGTGTGTTTGTTATAATTTCAGCTCTACAGCATGCATCCACATCAATTATCCTCTCTGTCGTCCTTTGTGTAACAGCTATTGTATACAGAGAGCATGTATATGTTTAGAGTGAACACTGCAGTGAGGAGAAGGTGCTTTAGGGTGTGTGCAAGTGTTGTGTGTGTTAATTTGATGAAGTCAGCAGTTTGTAATGCAGGTAGTCCATGGATCAGTGACTTTAGTTACAGTATATTGCAGAGGGACAGATTGCACTGCACCTCTACCATTGAACCACAAGAGGTCACACTCCCCCACCAAACAATGCTCACAGTTTCTTGCATACAGAGGCTGTCTGTATGAGGTTGTGCTGTGTGTGTGTGTGTGTCGGGTGTGTGTGTGTGTATGTATGTGTTTATCCAGGGATCATCATGGATATCAGCCTGTAATGTCCTTCATCAATATAATTCTAGTTCATTTTAAGTGGGCTTGGGAGTTGCTGTGTCTTTTATGCAGCTTAAAACAAGTGTTCCAAGTTATGCTGCTTATATTCGTCATAACAGACACCTGAAATGGCATTGCCACATCTTCCCACTCTTTCAAAATAAGTGAAACACTGTCCTTTCTGTGTTGTAGTGGCTGGTAAATGTCAGTTAGTCTGTGTGGTCAAAAATTGTGTTCTACTCTTACCAAAGTCCACCAAAGAGAAGAAAATTGAAGTAGGCATTCTTTGAATGAACAAGACTAAGAGTCTCCAGCCATGCTAGCAGGTCCTTGAGGCTTTAGGCACAGCCGTACTCTAACCTATATGCTAACATCAACATGCAGGAAAAATCAGGGGATCTCCAAAGTCATTAGTAAACCATGAATGTCTGTATAAAATGTTCAGAGTGCCAAAAGTTTAGGCCGTTTGATTCCAGAGTTACATGTGTAGAACCAGCAGAAATATCCCTACGTTTTGATGTAGAAATTATGTCTGAAGAGGTACATTTGTGGGAATGAGAGCAAGTTAAAGAGAAATTGTATCATTCGATTTCACGCACACATTCAGGCACACTGAATACACCTATACCAAATCATCAGACGGAGAAAAGAAACTCAAGTTAATTATAAAGACAGTCTCTGGCCTCACAACAAATGACAAAAAGTCAAAGGTAAAGTCTTTAACATTTAGGAGGATGTATTGGCAGAAATTAAATATATTATTCAGAGGTATGTTTTCATTAGTGTATAATCATCTAACAATAAGAATTATTTTTTTTTTGTTACCTTAAAATGAGACATTTTATCTACAGAGCGAGCGGGGCTTGTTCTAGTGGCTTCTAGAGTCCATATTCCTACTGTAGCCAAGAATGGAACAACCAAACACTCTAGGGTCTTTTGCGTATTTTTGTGGTCACCATAGTTTCTCCTTCATGCTTGGAAGGGGGAGGTGAGGCGAAGGGGTTGTAATCTGCAACTACACTGCTAGATGTTGCTAAATCCTACACATTTGTCCTTTAAAGTTTTTTTTGAAAAGTACATGATGACATATCAGAACAGAGCCGAGCTCTTCACACTGACTCTGCACCCAGCACAGTGAAGTGCTTATCATGTAAAAGTGTGTGTGTGCAGAAAGAGAGAGAGAGAGAGAGAATGTAACACTTTCAAGGACAACTAAAATATGTGGGTTGGTGATTGTGTGCTGTTTGCCATCTTACACTATGATTGCAAGTGTGTATTCAGATCTGCTCTTCCTACGCCTCAGGGCAGTTCAGTTTGTACTGGTGAACACTCTGTTCAGTCCATAATCACCAAATAAAGAAGAACCCATTCCACCCCCTCGTCTGTGATGTCACACTGATGTACCACATTAAAGCTCCGCAGAGACTGAACAAGGGAACATGCGGTATATGAGTGTGACAGAGGAGCTACAGAGGTGATTTTCCTGAAGATGTGGGCACGCAGTTCTTCTGAATACCAAATGAGAAAGAAAGCTTAAAGCATCGCTAATCAGTATTTTTCATATTAACAACAGATCAAATGATTGTGTACTGTGAGAAGGGCTGCTCGCAGTGATTAAACCGCAGAGACCATCGTCGTGGAACGTCTAAAAGCTAAAGGGCAAGATATTTTTTTTATCTGAAGTTGGTGGAACCCAAACCAGAGCTAAAGGAGAATGAAAATTGATTTACATTCGGCCCCCTTGTAAACCCACAAAAGTCCTCTCTTGGATGCCCCTGTGGTAGATAAAGAGCCTGAGTGTGCCACTGGACAGAAACATAACCTCAAAATAATGCTACCATTACTCTGTGTCTGCTGGATGTGTAAATAGCCCATTATTTGCTAACACGTTATCCTCAACAACTTCATGAGGTGATGCTGTGTCAGGGTGTGCATTTGTCAGCTTATTGTGGAGTTACACTGCCATCAGGTGGTAAAAAAGGAGAAATAAATGTAGCTCTAATAGCCGGGGCATACCTGAAACAAACTATTCCATACAAAATGTCGTCTGACCACGTCTAAAGGCTATAAGTCAGACTCAAGAGTGATGTGATGAGTTGTACAAATGGGAGTGAAGGTCCACACTTTCAGACAGTCTCTCCAAAAAAGCATTCAGGGTTTTGCACTGTTGTACACATGAAAAGTGTCAGTAATAACTGTGTGAGAGAGCCCGAGAGAGAAGCCTCCCGATTCTGATGTAAGGTGTGGGGGTTTCAGATACCATTCGACCACCTGACAAGCATAGTTTGAACCATATTGATGCCACCGTAAACAGAACTTGTGACCGTCTTTCATTAGGAATTACTTTATATCACATGTAATATAAAGGAACTGAAAGGAATACAATTTCAAAACACAAACAGTAGTTCAACTTGCTAAACATTACGGGAAGTTTTAAGTAGCACCATTCTGCCCCATGAACATGAAGTTGTCTAGCTGTCCAAGGGAGCCAGATGATTCTGATTTTTTCCATAACAATTGGAAAAGGGATTAGTCATGAAACGTCCCGCTACTAGTCGCTTCAGGGAACAATTCAACCTGCCTAGATGCTATCAAAATGTGTAAGTGCAGATAAGTAAAGGAACAGTATCATACATTATCAAAGTCACTCTTCTTTACACCTATCACATAGGCTTTCATAGCCATAAAAAAAAAGAAAAAAAAATCTAGTTTTACATTCAGTGCTTTAGATTTCAAAGTTCAAAATTGCTTTGGCTCTATGAAGGCAGGATTTTTTAGAGACAGGCCAGTATAGGCTGTTTTTTTCCCCGACACGTAACCCAATTATCGATGGACAAACAAAGCAATATTTCTTTAATTAGTGTCAACGCCATGTAATCAGCGATGGAGTTTGCATCAATTTAATTATATTTTAAGAGACAGCATTGGGAATTTGTCTTGGTGACAACTCAATTAACAAAACAAGCACAAGTGCTGCCACACGTAATACAAGGTCGACTGCACATCGCACGGGAACAGCCGAGGACATTTAGTGCAGTGTCACTGTACCTGTCACTGCCATGTGGTTTTAAACTCAACAGTCAGCCACTGAACATGAACGACTGTAAGATAAAGGTCCAGCAGCGCAGTGAAACAGCACATGATGGCATAAAATGAATTCTAAGCAGTTTGAATTCTTTCTTTGTTTTTTATTCTTTGTTTAAGGAAAGTGCAAATATATCAGAGATAGTGGGGACACTGGACTGCTCTTACATACTGCTTTTCACTCTACTGTTAATCCCATGCCACCTTATATAATGTTTCTGTATTTGAATTAATAACCGGTCTGACATTTTATTGCTCTTTTTGTTTGTATTTGGTTGTTTGTATCGCATGCATGGTTTTTTTCTGTTTCTGACTTACATCACTGCTTTACTGAAGCAAGGCACTTAAACTTACAGATGGACTGATTTACATTTCCCTGATACATCTTCTTCTAACTCTAAACTTACATACTTGTCATATGTTTTGCACAGCAGACATTTTGAATTGTCAGCGATCAGAAGTGTCCCAGTAAACCAGGCCAATGAGCCTGCATGCACAATACAAGGACCCTGGGAGTAGCTCACTCAGACAGAATGCAGTTGTTTTTAATGTTATCAATTCCACCTCCGCCACAAACTGTCTGCCGTGAAAATGGTTTATTAGTACATGAAGTTTGGTGACCTCAGATAATTAGCAGCATAGCTCCAACTCAAACCTGAGCACAGGTCTAATTACAACTCACAACACCGGTGTGGGCGTGCAGAGAGTTGCGCTTTAATGTCCAGATTTCCCATTTTTGTTTCCCGCCCGAGTAGCTTTAACATTCTCACTCCACACTGTCTGACAGTGTCGTATATATTTAATATCATCTTGTTCCAACTGTTCAATGATTACATGTACATTGAATGAAATATTCAAACCCAACGCTTATGCACCATTCCATCATTACACATTTCCCAAAACTTCAGCCTGACATGTTTGATATCTGTGGGGTCTCAAATTAAAAAAGAAAGAAAGAAAAGTTCTGTTGGTCTGAACAAAGTTCGGCTGCACATGAGTTAATGAATTACCCACTGGCAGCTGTGCATATTTTGTATGCCTATTTGCACGAAGCCTTAGTATATAAATATATTTTAATATTCATTAAAAAGCACTCAAATGTATTTATGCAAATTGACTTGGAAATTAAATATTTTGTCTTGATAAGCAAATAAAAAACAACCTTTGAACTGAAAATGAACTCAGAGAGAGAATGCTGATTGGATACAGAGAGTAAGGGACAAAACAGTAAGAGACAAGGAGAGAGGGACAGAGCAAATTAAAGAAAACAAAGTGAGGACAGCCAGGGAGTGAGACGGAGAGACAGTTTGACACACAGAGAGAGGCAAACATAGAGAGACAGAAAGAGAGAATGAAAGAGAGAGAGGTGACTGGACTGTGTTAGCAGAGCTAGAGGGGCTGTGAGAGAGAGAGAGAGAGAGAGAGAGAGAGAGAGAGAGACCATTGGTGCCGCAGCGGGACCGACTGTCACACGGACTGTCAGCGGGGTCGTTGCCGGAGAGAGCAGCCGCTGCTCGCCGTTTACCGTTAGACACACCGGGGGAGAAAGGAAGAAAGGAAGAAAGAAGGGGGAGAAGAACAGAAGGAGAGAAGAAGAAGAAGAAAAAGAAGAAGAATAAGCAGAAGAAACAGGGGGAATCGTTATATTTGCCGTGGCTGCTGTCGCCTGCGTGTCATCACCTCCACCGGACAGGATCTACTCTCCTCATCATCATCACTCCTCTCCACCACCCCTCATCATCATCACCCTCACCCTCACCCTCCTCATCACCTAGACCTCTTCTCCACTTCCTTCTCTCCTTCATCACCATGCCGGGTTGGCGGAGGAACCTCACTTTCTGTCTGCAGCGGATGCACGAAGAAGGTAGGAAGGCAAAACAAACGAATGTGCGCCTGTGTTTGCGCCAGCACGTGCGTGCGTGCCAGCGTGTGTTTTCACGCGGATGTGGGTTAGTTGCTGATTAAATGTGGGCTGAAATGTGAGCAGCTTGTTTCTGCAGACACTTTGAATCTTTGCAGTTTCTGCTTCATGTGTTAAGAGTTTTCTGGATCACTGGAAGTGTGTGCGCGCGCGCGTTTGTTTTTGCGCATGTGTCCTGTGGGCTGATTGAGAAGCACCTGCAGCTTTGGTAATTGTGTGTGTGTGTGTGTG
>NW_023339740.1:26679291-26683249 GCF_004916995.1 Morone saxatilis | reverse complement strand
TGTGTGTGGGGGGGTGTGTGTGTGGGTGTGTGTGCGCGCCCGATGTGTGTGCGCCGTGCGTGGACACGCTTGGTCTGTTGGAGCCGCGCGCTGTGCGCACACGTGTCACCACGGGTTTGTTCCGCCGTTTCAGCAGAGATTGCGCGAGGCTACTGATGCTGGCAGGTCAGGGTGCGTGTGCGTGCGTGTTTGTGTGAGTGAGAGCGAGAGAGAGAGAGAGAGAGAGAGAGAACAAGAGGGGGAGAGGGACTGCGCGTGTTGGTCCTGCAGCATGAACACAGGAGGAGGCAGACAGTGATGATGTTGGTCAGCTACAGTGTGCACGTGCGTGCGTGGCAGTGCGCATATGTGAATGTGTGCAGCTGAGAAAGTGTCGCATGTGAAATAGTGACAGAGTGGTGTTGGCAATGGTCGAGAGAGTTTTCTCCATTAATACCTGATTGTAAGCGCTGTGTGTGTTCCTGTAGGTTAAGGTCATGCGCCGATAGAGTTAGACTGTTCAGGCATTTTGTTCGAATTATTATAAAATCCTTAAATTATGTGTTTATTTTTAATATTTGTAGAAGAAAACAATAATCCAATTAGATCAAATTATCAAGAATACAACATTTATGTGAAAATCTGGTTTAAACAATATGTAGAAGTATGACATAACTGTTTAATTTTCCTTATCTTAAATTGTGTAAAGGACAGGTTCACAAACAGTCAATTAATCACAATCAGTGTAGTTGAAAGGTGTTTTGCTGGCTGTAATTATTCCTTCTGTCCAGTCCTCTTTCTGAGCAAAAACACCAAAGTATATCTGAATTTAATTTGAGATTCCAGCAGAATGAAGTGAGTATAGTCTAAAGGTACAGTCTGTTTAGTATGTAAAGTCCCTCTTTGTGTTACTATCCCTCCACTGCAGCTCGGTAAGGAAAGGGAAACCCAAGGGGGATAAGGCAAACTGTAAACCTTTTGTTTAAATCAGCTCATTTGTATTTTCTTTCCTTGTTTCTTTTCAATTTGTAGAACCTTAAGTTTTCTGAGCCGCACTAATAGCAGTGAAGTACTGTGATTAATGTCTTCTTGCAGCAGGAAACAACTTGTGTGTGCACTTGGTGTTGGCTTATGAGTAAAAACGTACACCTTTTAAACAAGCAGCACCCACTGTATGTGTATATGTAACAAGAGGACATTCAAATGTGTAGCATATTGCCTGTTTGTGGACACTTTCAGTCTGGGGCTGTTTTCATGGTTTGAGCTTGGCCTCTTAGTTCCAGTTAAGGGGAATCTTCCTGCTACAACTTTGTGGCGACAGTTTGTGGGGTCCCTTTCCTCTTTCAACATGGTATTGCCACTGTGCTCAAAGCCAGGCACATAAAGGAATGTTTTTCTGACCTTAGTGTGGAAGGACTGGCCTGCACAGAGCTCCGACTTCAACCCCATCTAACATCTTTAGGATGAACTTGAAAGCTGACTGCGGGCCAGGCCTTATCTCCCAACATCAGTGACCGGCCTCATTAATGCCCTTGTGGCTGAATAGGGAGAAAATCCCTGCAGCCAGGTTCCAAAATCTGCTGGAAAAGCCTGAAGCCAGAAGAGTGGCGGCTTACATACCAGCAGATTAATCGCTTTGGTCTGAGGCACAAAACAATCACACATAGAAGTAGTGTTCGGGTGTGCACATACTTTTGGTCATGCAGTGTATATACCACTTCTAATATCTCTATCAGAGGACTGTAGCAGTACTGTTGCAGTGTGTTAAGGCTCACATGACATTAAATAAGGTGATGAGGTTCCTTGTTGTGTGAATGACAGGAGCTGCTGCTTTTTACTAGAACAGTTAAAGTGATTTGTTCCCTAAGAGACCTTACGCCAGGATTTCCTCATTGCAGATCTCCCATTCATTAGCCCAGCCATTAAGAAATACTGCTGTTTTAAAGGCCATTGTATCAACTCTGACAGCTTGATGGAAAGCACTTCAAATTACAAACTCCAAATACACCTCTCTCTTCGCACAGCCATCTGGATCAATCCAGTCTTCTCCCACCTTCCCCTCCTGGAAGAAATTTCACTTTGTGGAAAGAAAGTGGTATCACACACACCTGGAGCACTTCTTTATAATAACACTCACTCACCTCAGCATTTGATGCCCAAGTTCTGCATTGGGAGTAAACTGTTTCTGGTATTTCTACAATTGAAATCCCCAAAGTTACTACCAAGTAGTGTAGCACAGCGTTCATTAGTGGCTAAACTGACAAAACTCACATCTATCAAGGAATTTGTCAAAAATATACATAATCTCTAACAAGGATGACATTCCATTCTATAAATGAGAACAAGATCTTGCCATGATGATCGTACCAGTGCTGACTTCTGGATCAAAATCTGCAATGTAAGCTTTCACTGCACTACAGCTCTGACTTACATCTCATACAGCTTGCTCACAAAACTCAGACACTTACCTGCATGCCACCTGGCACCGTCCACCTATTAATCACTTTTGGCACCAAGTCACTGATCAACTGATGCACATACTCTGCTGCTGCATCCCTCTTTCCCCGCAACTCTGTATACTAGGTGACTAATCACTTTTTACAACATCCAGTAGCACTTCTTCAATTCTCCCCACTGCCCTAGCCAAAAACACCATATTCCAACAGGAAATCCAAAACCAACAGAAATGTTTTTTTACTAAAGCACATAACAGTGCAAAATGTCCGCCACTAAGAATATAGCAGCAACATTTAATATAATCTGGTTTTCAATCCAGACTTAACAGCCTTGAATGCCTGAGACACACTTTCCACAATACGTAACACAACACAATATTATCCCTGCTCACTCCCAAAAACTCTCTTCTCTTCTCTACTCTCCGTCTCTGTTTCTCTTATGATCTCTTCAGGGGAATGTCTTTGTTTTGGCTTGTCAAACTCACTCTGTATTATTATTATTATTAGTAATAGTAGTAGTGATAGTAGTAATAGTGTTGATGTTGATGGTGATAATAGTAATTTTGCTATTTGTTTGTTTTGGTGCTGGTCATTTTTCTTTTACTCTCTTATTTTACCTGTCTCTCAGCCTGAAGACTGCAATATGCCCTGTACACTTCTTCATTATTTATCATTTCCTTTAGCGATATTATTATTATTATTATCACTCTCTGTCTGTCGCCTGTCTACTTACTCTCTTCTCCTCACCTCTGCTCACTATCCACTGTTTATGCATAGTTGGCCCACGATGGCCCAGTCGGGCTTCCGAGACTCCAGTCAGACGGACGTGGGATCCCAGGGGTCAGGGGTGAACACAAGTGGCGCGAGATGAATGAACAAATAAGTAAATTTAATTGCGAAACATCCAAACTGGCACTGAACCCCACAGCAAACAACTCCTTAGGATTTGGGGGCTTTTCAAGGTGGCACAGCTCCTCCACAGGCCAAGGATCTGGGTAGGGACACTCTCGCCTAGATACAAAGAGCACTCAGTAAACCTCCACTTGTTCCCTCTGTACACTGGGTCTTGGCAGCCATTTTTCTCAGTTGTAATGAGAACTCAATCTCTCTCCCACCCTACTACAACTTACCCCTCTCCTCCTCCTCTTTTTCTTCTTTCCACAGTTCCCAGACACACACATACACACACACAAAACACATATTCATTTACAAATGTACCCACTGTATCTTGTGTCTTACCATCATGTAGTGATGTGGCGCAATGTGATGGAGTGATGCCTCCATTGTGCTAACGTATATGTGCCCTTTTTTTTCTGTCAATGCTCACTTGTGCATTAAAAATGTGATTATTGCATCATGGTTGTGTACAGCAGATCAGGTGCCTTATAACCCTGTGAGTGTATCTTCTGATTGAAAATCCTCTGCATGTTTACTTAATCTGTGTGTGTGTGAGAGGTGGTGCACGGATAAGTGAGAATCAGTGTCTAGGCTTAGAGTTTGTGTGTTTGTGGGTGTGTGTGTTT